>NW_012113030.1:2597930-2645759 GCF_000951035.1 Colobus angolensis palliatus
GAAGAGGTCGTTCACATCCCTTGTAAGTTGTATTCCTAGGTATTTTATTCTCTTTGAAGCAATTGTGAATGGGAGTTCACTCATGATTTGGCTGTTTGTACTTGGTGTGTAGGAATGCTTGTGATTTTTGCACATTGATTTTGTATCCTGAGACTTTGGTGAAGTTGCTTATCAGCTTAACGAGGTTTTGGGCTGAGATGATGGGGTTTTCTAAATATACAATCATGTCATCTGCAAACAGGGACAATTTGACTTCCTCTTTTCCTAATTGAATACCTTTTATTTCTTTCTCTTGCTTGATTGCCCTGGCCAGAACTTCCAACACTATGCTAAATAAGAGTGGTGAGAGAGGGCATCCTTGTCTTGTGCCAGTTTTCAAAGGGAATGCTTCCAGTTTTTTCCCATTCAGTATGATATTGGCTGTGGGTTTGTCATAAATAGCTCTTATTATTTTGAGATACGTTCCATCAATACCTAGTTTATTGAGAGTTTTTAGCATGAGGCACTGTTGAATTTTGTCAAAGGCCTTTTCTGCATCTGAGATAATCATGTGGTTTTTGTCATTGGTCCTGTTTATGTTTATGTGATGGATTATGTTTATTGATGTGGGTATGTTGAACCAGCCTTGCATCCCAGGGATGATGCCACATTGATTGTGGTGGATAAGCCTCTTGATGTGCTGCTGGATTCGCTTTGCCAGTATTTAGCTGAGGATTTTCACATCAATGTTCATCAGGAATATTGGCCTAAAATTCTCTTTTTTTGTTATGTCTCTGCCAGGCTTTGGTATCAGGGTGATGCTGACCTCATTCAATGAGTTAGGGAGGATTCCCTCTTTTTCTATTGACTGGAATAGTTTCAGAAGGAATGGTACCAGCTCCTCTTTTTACCTCTAGTAGAATTAGGATCTGAATCCTTCTGGTCCTGGACTTTTTTGGTTGGTAGGCTATTAATTATTGCCTCAATTTCAGAGCCTGCTATTGGTCTATTCAGAGATTCCAGTTCTTCCTGGCTTAGTCTTAGGAGGGTGTATGTGTCCCGGAATTTCTCCATTTCTTCTAGATTTTCTAGTTTATTTGCCTAGAGTTGTTTCTAGTATTCTCTGATGGTAGTTTGTATTTCTGTGGGATCGGTGGTGATATCCCCTTTATCATTTTTTATTGAGTGTATTTGATTCTTTTTTTTTTTTTTTGAGACTGAGTCTTGCTCTGTTGTCCAGGCTGGAGTGCAGTGGCGCCATCTCGGCTCACTGCAATCTCCACCTTCCAGGTTCAAGCGATTCTCCTGCCTCAGCCTCCCGAGTAGCTGGGATTACAGGCACGTGCCACCGTGCCCAGCTAATTTTTTTGTATTTTTAGTAGAGACGGGGTTTCACCATGTTGGTCAGTCTGGTCTCGAACTCCTGATCCACCTGCCTCAGCCTCCCAAAGTGCTGGAATTACAGTCATGAGCCACCGTGCCTGGCCACGTCTATTTGATTCTTCTCTCTTTTCTTCTTTGTTAGTCTGGCTAGCAGTCTATCAATTTTGTTGATCTTTTCAAAAACCCAGCTCCTGGATTCACTGATTTTTTTTGAATGGTTTTTTGTGTCCCTATCTCTTTCAGTTCTGCTCTGATCTTAGTAATTTCTTGCTTTCTGCTAGCTTTTGAATTTGTTTGCTCTTGCTTCTCTAGTTCTTTTAATTGTGATAGTAGGATGTCAATTTTAGATCTTTCTTGCTTTCTCTTGTGGGCATTTAGTGCTATAAATTTCCCTCTACACTCTGCTTTAAATGTGTCCCAGAGATTCTGTTATGTTGTATATTTGTTCTCATTGGTTTCAAAGAACATCTTTATTTCTGCCTTCATTTCATTATTAACCTGGTAGTCATTTAGGAGCAGGTTGTTCAGCTTTTATGTAGTTGTGCAGTTTTGAGTGAGTTTCTTAATCCTGAGTTCTAATTTGATTGCACTGTGGTCTGAGAGACAGTTTGTTGTGATTTCTGTTCTTTTACATTTGCTGAGGAGTGCTTTAGAATTATGTGGTCAATTGTAGAATAAATGTGATGTGGTACTGAGAAGAATGTATATTCTGATGATTTGGGGTGGAGCATTCTGTAGATATCTATTAGGTCCGCTTGATGCAGAGCTGAATTCAAGTCCTGGATATCCTTGTTAACCTTCTGTCTCGTTGATCTGTCTAATGTTGACAGTGGGGTGTTAAGGTCTCCCATTACTATTGTGTGGGAGTCTAAGTTTCTTTGTAGGTCTCTAAGGACTTTTTTTATGAATCTGGGTGTTCTTGTATTGGGTGCATATATATGTAGGATAGTTAGCTCTCCTTGTTGAATTGATCCCTTTACAATTATGTAATGGCCTTTTTAGTCTCTCTTTTTTCTTTTCCTTTCTATTTGTTTGTTTGTTTGTTTGTTTTTGCTCTTGCCCAGTCTGGAATGCAATGGTGTGATTTCGGCTCAATGCAAGCTCCACCTTCCTCAGGTTCTTGCCATTCTCCTGCCTCACCCTCCCAAGTAGCTGGGACCACAGGCACCTGCCACCACACCTGGCTACTTTTTTGTATTTTTAGTAGAGACTGGGTTATACCGTATTAGCCAGGATGGTCTCGATCTCCTGACCTCATGATCCATCTGCCTTGGCCTTTCAAAGTGCTCTTTGTCTCTTTTGATCTTCGTTGGTTTAAAATCTGTTTTATTAGAGACTAGGATTGCAATGCCTGCTTTTTTTTTTTGGCTTTCCATTTGCTTGGTAGATCTTCCTCCATCCCTTTACTTTGAACTATGTGTGTCTCTGCACATGCTATGGGTCTGCTAAATACAGCACACTGATGGGTCTTGACTCTTTAACCAATTTGTCAGTCTGTGTCTTTTAATTGGGGCATTTAACCCATTTATATTTAAGGTTAATATTCTCATGTGTGAATTTGATCCTGTCATTATGATCTTAGCTGGTTACTTTGCCCATTAATTGATGCAGTTTCTTCACAGCATCAATGGTCTTTACAGTTTGGCATGTTTTTGCAGTGGCTGGTACTGGTTGTTCCTTTCCATGTTTAGTGCTTCCTTCAGGAGCTCTTGTAAGGCAGGCCTGGTGGTGACAAAATCTCTCAGCATTTGCTTGTCTGTAAAGGATTTTATTTCTCCTTCACTTGTGAAGCTTAGGTTGTCTGGATATGAAATTCTGGGTTGAAAATTCTTTTCTTCAAGAATGTTGAATATTGGTCTCCACTCTCTTCCGACTTGTAGGGTTTCTGCTGAGAGAGGCGCTGTTAGTCTGATGGGCTTCCCTTTGGGGGTAACCCGACTTTTCTCTCTGGCTGCCCTTAACTTTTTTTCCTTCATTTCAACCTTGGTGAATCTGAGAATTATGTGTCTTGGCATTCTCTGTATTTCCTGAATTTGAATGTTGGCCTGCCTTGCTAGGCTGGGGAAGTTCTCCTGGATAATATCCTGAAGAGTGTTTTCCAGCTTGGTTCCATTCTTTCCATCACTTTCAGTTATACCAATCAAATGTAGATTTGGTCTTTTCACATAGTCCCATATTTCTTGGAGGCTTTGTTCATTTCTTTTTACTCTTTTTTCCCTAAACTTCTCCTCTCGCTTTATTTCATTAATTTGATCTTCTATCACTAATAACCCTTTCTTCCACCTAATTGAATTGGCTATTGATGCTTGTGCATGTGTCACGACATTCTCGTGCCATGGTTTTCAGCTCCATCAGGTCATTAAAGGTCTTCTCTACACTGTTTATTCTAGTTAGTCATTTCTCTAACCTTTCTTCAAGGTTTTTAGCTTCCTTGCCATGGGTTAGAACATGCTCCTTTAGCTTGGAGAAGTTTGTTACTACCGACCTTCTGAAGCCTACTTCTGTCAAATTGTCAAAGTCATTCTCCATCCAGCTTTGTTCTGTTGCTGGCAAAGAGCTACGATCCTTTGGAGGAGAAGAGGCACTCTATTTTTTATAATTTTCAGCTTTTCTCCTCTGGTTTCTTCCTATCTTTATGGTTTTATCTACCTTTGGTCTTTGATGTTCTTGACCTACAGTTGGGGTTTTGGTGTGGATGTCCTTTTTGTTGATGTTGATGCTATTCCTTTCTGTTTGTTAGTTTTTCTTCTGACAGTCAGGTCCTCAGGTGCAGGTCTGTTGGAGTTTGCTGGAGGTCCAGTCCAGACCCTATGTGCCTGCATATCACCAGCAGAGGCTACAGAACAGAAATATTGCAGAACAGTGAATATTGCTGCCTGATTCTTTTTCTGGAAGCTTTGTCCCAGAGGGCATCCGCCTGTATGAGGTGTCTGTCAGCCTCATTGGGAGGTATCTTCCAGTTAGGCTACATGGGGGTCAGGGACCTACTTGAGGAGGCATTCTGTCCGTTCTCAGAGCTCAAATGCCATGCTACAAGAACCACTGCTCTCTTCAGAGCTATCAGACAGGGATGTTTAAGTCTGCAGAAGTTTTGTCCGCTGCCTTTTTTTCAGCTATGCCCTACCCACAGAGGTGAAGTCTATAGAGGCAGTAGGCCTTCCTGAGCTGCGGGGGCCTCCACACAGTTTGAGCTTCTTGGTAGCTTTGTTTGCCTACTTAAGCCTCAGCAATGGCGGATGCCCCTCCCGTAGCCAGGCTGCAGCCTCACAGGTTGATCTCAGACTGTTGCGCTAGCAGTGAGCAAGGCTCTGTGGGCGTGGGACCTGCCGAGCCAGGCATGAGAGAAAATCTCCTGGTCTGCTGGTTGCTGAGACCATGGGAAAAGCACAGTATTTTGGCGGGAATGTACCATTTTTCCAGGTACAGTCTGTTACCCCTTCCCTTGGCTAAGAAAGGGAAATCCCCCAACCCCATGCACTTCCCAGGTGAGGTGATGCCCTGCCCTGCTTCAGCTCGACCACTGTGGGCTGCACCCACTGTGCAACCAGTGCCAATGAGAGGAACTAGGTACCTCAGCTGGAGATGCAGAAATCACCTGTCTTCTGTGTGGATCACACTTGGATCTGCAGACTGGAGCTGTTCCTATTCAACCATCTTGGAATGGAAACCAATAAATTTTTGCTTAGACCAATGTCCTGGAGATTTTCCCTTATATTTTCTGTAGTAGTTTCATAATCTGAGGTCTTAGATTTAAGTCTTTCATCCATTTTGATTTGATTTTTGTATATGGCAAGGGTTAGTGGTCTAGTTATTCTTCTGCATATGGAAATCCAGTTTTCCCAGCACCATTTAATGAAGAGACTGTCTTTTCCCCAGTGTATGTTCTTGGCACTTTTGTTAAAAATTAGTTCACTGCAGGTGTGTGGATTTGTTTCTGGGTTTTCTATTCTGTTCCATTGGTCTATGTATTTTTATGTCTAAACCATGCTGTTTTGTTTACTCTTGCTCTGTAGTATAATTTAAAGTGAGGTAAAGTGATTCCTCCAGTTTTGTTCTTTTGTTTAGGGTAACTTTGGCTCTTCTGCATCTCTTCTGGTTCCATATAAATTTTGGGATTTTTTTTTCTATTTCTGTGAAGAATGTAGTTGGTATTTTGATAGAGATTGCCTTGAATCTGTATATTGCTTTGGGTAGTACCTACATTTTTACAATGCTGACTCTTCCAATGCATGAACATGGACTGTCTTTTCATTTTTTGGTTTTCTCTTTAATTTCTTTCATCAGTGTTTTATAGTTTTCGTTATAAAGATCTTGCATTTCTTTGGTTAAATTAGTCTCTTGGTATTTAATTTTATCTGAAGCTGTGATAAATGGGAGTGTTTTCTAAAATTTCTTTTTCAGATTTTTCACTGTTGTCATATAGAAATGCTACTTATTTTTGTATGTTGATTTTGTATCCTGCAACCTTACTGAATTTGTTTATCAATTCTAATAGTTTTTTTGTGTGTATGTGGAATCTTTAGGTTTTTCCAAATATATGATCATGTCATCTGCAAACAAGGATAATTTGACTTCTTCCATTCCAGTTTGGATGCCCTTTATTTCTTTCTCTTGTCAGATTGCTCTGGCTAGGACTTACAGTACTATACTGAATAACAGTGGTGAAAGTGGGCATCCTTGTTGTTTTCCAGATCCTAGAGGAAAGGCTTTCAGTTTTTCCCCAATCAGTATGATGCTTGTTGTGGGTCTGTCATATGTGGTTTTTATTATGTTGATGTACGTTCCTTCTGTACCCAATTTTTTGAGTGTTTTTATCATGCAGGTATGTTAAATTTCATCAGATGCATTTTCAGCATCAATTAAAATGATCATGTGGTTTTTGTCCTTCACTTTGTTGACATGATGTATCACATTGATTGATTTGCGTGTGTTGAATCATCCTTGCATCACAGGGATAAATCCCTCTTAGTCATGATGCATGATCTTTTTAATGTATTATTGAACTCACTTGCTAGTATTTTGTTGAGGAGTTTTGCATCAATATGCATCAGAGATATTGGCCTATAGTTTTCTTTTTTTGATGTGTCTTTGTCTGGTTTCGGTATTATGATAATACTGGCCTTGTAGAATGTGTTTGGAAGTCTTCCCTCTTCTCTTTTTCAGAATAGTTTGAGTAGGACTGGTATTTGTTCTTCTTTAAATATTTAGTAGAATTCAGCAGTGAAGCCATCAGGTCCAAGGCTTTTCTTTACTGAGATACTTTTTATTATGGCTTCGATCTCGTTACTTGCTATTGGTCTGTTCAGGTTTTGGATTTCTGCCTGGCTCAATCTTGGTAGGTTGTTTGTGTCTAGAAATGTGTCCATTTCTTCTAGATTCTTCAATTTATTGACATATAGTTGTTCATAGTAGCCATTAATAATCCTTTGAATTTCTGTCATATTGATTTTAGTATCTCTTTTCATCTTTGAAGTTTACTTATTTGGATTTTCTCTCCTTTTTCTCACTCTGGCTTTTGTTATGTGGATCTCTTGTATTTTTTTTCATTTCAGATTTATTCATTTTTACTCTGAACTTTATTGTGCCTTCTATTAATTTTGGGTTTCGTTTGCTCTTTCTTTTCTAGTTCTTTAAGATGCATTGTTGGATTGTTTGTTTGAGGTTTTTCTTCTTTTATGCTGTAGGCACTTATCTCTGTAAACTTCCCTCTTAGTACTACTTTTGCTGTATCCTGTAGTGATGTTGTGTTTCCATTATCATTTGTTTCAAGAAGTTTTTCCATTTACTTCCTAATTTCTTCATTGACCCACTGGTCATTCAGGAGCATATTGTTTAATTTTGATGTGTTTGTGTAGTTTCCAGAATTCCTCCTGTTATTAATTTCTAGTTTTCTTCTGTTGTGGTTAGAGAAGATGTTTGATATTATTTCAGTTTTGTTTTTTTTTAAATGTTTTAAGACTTGTTTTGTGACCTAACATATGATCTACCCTTGAGAATGATCCATGTGCTGAGGGAAAGAATGTGTATTCTGCAGCCTTTGGACGAGATGTTCTGTAAATATCTAGTAGATCCATTTGGTCTGTAGTTCAGATTCAGTCTGAAGTTTCTTTTTTTTTTTTTTTTGAGTTTTATTAGGGATTTCATTAAGATTAAATTTCTAGGAATGAGGGAGTCCTAGTTAAGAGGCCACAAAAGCCCACGAAGCCTCCTCAGATCTCATAGTGAACCACCAGCTCGGGTTCTTTGGAGGGATCGCCGCCTCGTTCCAGGTACAGATTATTGTAAGGATACTGCTTTGGTCCCACAGGCTGGTAGACAGGGTACATGTCCCCCACCCAGAATATGAATGTCATGAAAGCCAGGAAACTGAAGAGCTGCATACACATGACATTCCAAGAAATAGGTGTGGGGGATGTATCCACACAGTTCCTGGTGTACATGTCTAGGTGCCAGTGCATCGGTTCACCCCAGTTCAACCTCAGGTCCGGTTGGTCCCAGCTATACCATGGATCCCTCTCAGGCTGTGAACGGTCAGGGAGCTTCGGGTAGTCGCCATACCCCATGCCCTCATCCGGGTAAGGCTGGTAGTCTTCCACGCGCATATTATACTTCTTGGCGGCGGCGGCCCGTTTTTCTGGGGTCCTAGGATAGGGCCCCGGGAACATGTCCTTGGTCATGCGGGAGGCTGTCCATGCGCCCAGCAGCACCATGTTCCAGAATGCCCTTTGCAGCCACTGAACTCCCAGGACTCCGGCCCTGGCCACCGCCATCTTCACCTTCTTCATGTTTTCAGTCTGAAGTTTCTTTGTTGATTTTCTTTATGGAAAATATATTCATCCCTGAAAGTGGGATGTCGATATCTCTAGCTATTGTTGTATTAGAGCCTATATCTCTCTTTAGCTCTAATAATACTTGCTTTATATATATATATGGGTACTCCAGTGTTGAGTGCATATATATTTAAAATTGCTATATCCTCTTGCTGAATTGACCACTTTATCATTATATAATGATCTTCTTTGTCTCTCCTTAGAGTTTTTGTCCGGAAATTTGTTTTGTCTGATATAAGTATAGCTACTCCTGCCCTTTCTGTATCATTTAAATGACAAATTTAACAATTAAAAATATAAACGTTGAAAAATTAATTTGGTGAGAATATCAATAAAATTTGAGATGTGATTAAATGATAGGATCTTTATCTGCTTTATAACTATTTTATGAAATTATAAAGTGACAGTAATTAATATAGTATGCCACTTCTTAATGAATAAACTGTTCAATCCCATTGCTTCAAAATGAATTTCCAACTTACATAGTTTAATAAAAGTAAAAAGAAACAAACCACTAGAAATTATATATAAATATGCAATTGTGGGGAATATGTTAGACTTTTCAAAGATAATGTCAAATGAAGAAATAATATAGGATTACATAAATTTAAATAAACATTTAATGTAGTTAAATATGCTACAAATATTTATTTTACAAGAACATTTAGCATTTGTTTCTTGAGCATGAATGAGTGAATTTTTTATGTTTCTACCATGTAGTTTGGAAAAAACCCTATTCCTGGGTGATTTCTAATTTATTTGGAATGAAAAGAATAGGTGGCACACAACTGTTGACCATGCTTCCTCATTTTCTTCAGATACACTTCTTAAGTTTCTACTTTCATTTATTTTCTCCTGTATTATTCTTCTTTCTCCAGTGTCAGCTTACAAAATCACATGCCCAAAAGAAGCCCAACTCAGATGTCAGCAGCTCCATGAAACATTCTTTCTTCCATAGCCAAAATAATCTGCTCCACCTTTGAATCCTAATAGATCACTTAGTTATTACATTTTAATACTTAATAATTTTATATTAAATTTAGTTGAAAATGTAAAGGATAATTTAGTAAAGTGTATCTCTACTGTATTGTCACAGTTAGTGCTATGCCATATTCGTTTTCTTGGGTCATAATTTGTGTCCTCAGTAACACACACTGTGATTTGATTGTATTCTGACCAAATATTTTTTTACTGGCTGTAAAAGATACACAGTTTAATATGTAGATCATGTGTCTCCTGAAAATAAATGCCACATAATATGTGTCACAGAATTTTCATGTAAATTTTAACAAATGTGATAGGTGAATTAAGTTGTCATACAGCTCATGATGGAATACACATGGCAATATAAAAAAATCTGCACTAAGTCAGTATTTTATCATATTTGGAGAATTTAGTTTCAACAAAATTATCTGCTAAATTAAATTAGTGTTGATTAGAAGTGCCTTGATATTATCAATATCAATGCCTCAATTTTATTTATTTTTAAGAGTGTTTTGATTTTATAATTGTATTATTTATGCATGAAGTGTGTATACTCAATTTCGTATTCGTACACAGACATCATTCGGCAATCTAAGTCAATATCAGGAGTCTGGTAAGACTTTTTCTTCCAAAACATGTTGTATATTACTCAAAGTTGTGAAATATTGATACATACTGCCTAATATTATTTGGGTCAGAGGCAGAAGAAACCAGAGGAGTAAGAAATGTCATTTTGGATGATAGCTGCATCGTGATTGTAACATAATAAGTAATGATTTTTTATTCATCTCTTATGACAACTATCCATTTGTCAAATAATCTAGAAAGAACTTTTTCCTGATCTTAAATCAGTATGTGTCCTTATTAGTTGTTTTGTAAGTATTCTAATTTTAAAATAGATAAATTAAGGAATGGTTTTTAACTTTTTCCTCAATGATGGGTTTAGTACTTTATTTGTTTAATCCCCCATGTATCTTCCTATTGTTCTGATTTACAGCACACCATTTTATAGCCTATGTAATTATTATGTGAAGTGTTTTACATATTTATATTGAAATCTTATATTCAAATGGCAAGATATTTCAAAAATTTTTTGAACACACATGCTTCTATTGGCTCATTGAAACTTTTACTTGTTTTTTTTACTTATATTCTCTTATATTCTTTACTTGTATTCCAAATAGGTGAAAATGATCATTTCACACATCTGTTACCACTTTTACTTAAAAGTAAAATTTGGTCAAAATGGGAGAAATTAAAAACACTTAATTCTTTATGTTTCCAAGTCTTGGTACTCTGGCTATTGCTTTTTTCCCTATAAAATTGTTTCCTTAGATATTTTTAAAAACTGGAAATATTTCTGAATGTATACCTTATAATTTTTATTTTAAAGTATCGATAAAATATGATCATACAATATCATATTGTAGTTTATTTAGAATCCAATATGATTTTTAGAAGAATGCTTTTATTCAACCAATAGATGGATAATCAGAACCATTTGCTCAAAGTATAATTTTAAATATGGTTCGACCTTAATTTTATAAAAGTGTTTTTGTGATTTATATAACATTCAGATTAATAAAGTAACTGAAAATTGTAATTAAATTTTTAGAATACTATAAACAATGTTTTTATTTATTGTACTTACCATTACTTTTACTTACCATTCTTGTTGCAAAAAAAAAAAAAAAAAAAAAACCTTGTCTTTTAGAGAATACAGTGATATTATTTACATTAATTTATGTGGCTTGGTGAAAAAAATGCTATAACTCCTTTACTTAATGGGATTCTTCCCCTGTGGCAGTGCAAACGGCTAGAGCAGGAGCTTCATCATCTGAAAGAGCAGAACCAGACTTCAGCAAACAACATGAGACATCTGACTGCTGAAAACAATCAAGAACGTGCTCTGAAGGTAAATCCCCGTTCCTTCTTGCAGGCAAATTAAGGTTGTAAGCCCTTGGTGCCAGCTTTCTGTGCTGCATATATCAGTTGTGTACATTTCAGCAGAAGTGAGCTGTGGTGTTTGCCAACAACCCCTTCTTTAAACACAGATACAGCACCCTTCTGTTATGGTATATTTTATTTCATGTATGTGTATGTGAAAACAACACATTTTCTGAATTTTGAGTGATGGTATATTAATAACTTTTGGTACATGTTTATTCTGTTTCTTTTTTATATCATTACCTTTTGCAGTTAATAAAAAGTGACCACATTAAAAGAAAAAAATTAAATTATAGGCCTTTGCTTTGCATCAATATTTATTGTAATAATTTTTAAAAGGACTTTTGTAATATTAGTCACCCACAGAACTGACAGTCCTTGAAGAATATGTGAATGTGCTTGGGAAATGAAGAGGTACTTAGAATGTTACAGTAAAAGAGAAAGAAAGATGTTAAATAATAAATTCAACTAGAACTTTCAACAAGTGAAATACACATTTCATGACAAAAAGTTCTGTCCCATTGTAATATAGATCAAGTAATTATGAAAAAGGACATGGTTTTAATTCTCCTAATTATATTTTTTTCTTAAGGTGCTTGTGACTTTTCATTTTACTTTCTATCTTTTGCCCAGTTCTCAGTATAGTGCCTGTACACAGTAGTTGGCTCTACCCTCAAGGTGCTTGCATTCTCATGCTAACCTGTTAAGGTTTAAAAAAAGAAATCCATGAGAAACAGAAAAGATTCATCATTGTTTTTATTGTATAATAAGAAAAGATTTGCTACCAAGAAGGTTATATTCTACTTCACTGTCTTAATTTTTTTTTTTTTTGCTGCATATTACAGAGCAATATCATGGCATTAGCTGTGTAACTCACTAAGCTGGAATCATGTACCAAAATTGAGGAAAATTGTGACATTTTAATGTAGAAAATATTTTTAATCTGTCTAAGAAGTATAAGATTTGGTAGAAGTCAGATTTTTCCACAAAATGTATTTAACTTCATTTTGATATTTTTAGTGGTAGGCTTATAATAACTTTGTTATTATTGTTTAATGCACTTTCTGCTTTAGATAGATGAAAACAATAAGTGAGAAAGGAACAAATTATAGATTGCTGTGATTATTTCTAATTGCCCCCAAGGAATTTACTATTTTATGAAAAGTAATAATAATTTTTAAAATGTATACTTGCAAAATAGAAAACATTATTTGAAAAGCAGCTTCCATAATGTATGCTAACTTGTCAGTGTTAATTTGTCAGTGTTAGGGGACAGATTTAATGGGCTTAATATGATATGGCAGTCTCCATTTAAAACAGTGCCTGAAATAAAAATTCTAGTTTGTTAAGTATATATTAATTTCATGGTCTTTATTCTGGCATTTCTGGTTGTGTGTTTCTGTTGAATTTAATGAAATGATAGCTGTTATTTATGGAGAGAGATAAAGAAATAGATGGAATAATTTTTTTTTTTTTTTTTTTTGAGACAGAGTATCGCTCCATTGCCCAGGCTCGAGTGCAGTGGTGTGATCTTGGCTCACTACAAACTCTGCCTCCTGGGATCAAGCATTTCTCCTGCTTCAGCCTCCCGTGTAGCTGGAACTACACGTGCCCACCACCATGCCTGGCTAATTTTTGTGTTTTTAGTAAAGTCGGGGTTTCACCATGTTGTGCAGGCTGGAAATAGATAAGTTCAAAACAAACATTAAACCCCCCATAAGAGAGAAATTTCTGCTAACTGTAGACTACTATCTAATTTAAAACAATATAGCTATATTTTCACTCCTGACAAATATACTATATTAAAATCTTTTCTAGTTGTTCATCTTTTTTTTGCAAAAGTCTCAAATTTTTCTGTTGTCTTTTAATCCTTCATAACATTCATTAAGTAAGCTAGCTTAAATTCTTGGTGAAGATGAAAGGAAGAATTAATATTTTTTAAAACTCATCAACTCAATCTTTATTAAGCATCTGTGTTCATTTAAGCTTGTTTTAGGCCGGGTGCAGTGTCTCAAGCCTGTAATCCCAGCACTTTGGGAGGCCGAGGCGGGCGGATCATGAGGACAGGAGATTGAGACCATCCTGGCTAATACAGTGAAACCCCGTCTCTACTAAAAAAATACAAAAAACTAGCCAGGCGAGGTGGCGGGCGCCTGTAGTCCCAGCTACTTGGGAGGCTGAGGCAGGAGAATGGCGTAAACCCGGGAGGCGGAGCTTGCAGTGAGCTGAGATCCCGCCACTGCACTCCAGCCTGGGCGACAGAGCGAGACTCCGTCTCAACAATAACAACAAAAAAAGCTTGTTTTAAAATGATCTGTCTTCCATAACACTGACAAGTTTTTTATTAATTTTATGCCATATTTCCTCATGAGCAGCTCTAAATTTTTTCTGAAAATTAGGTCAATTGTAAAACATTTGCTTTATTCTGAATCATTTTTTTAAAATTACTCTTACCTTCCAGGAAGTTTTTGTTTTTTATTTGATGCATTAATTATAGCGCTATGTACCTTTAAGTTGTCATATGAGTTAATGAATAATAAGTTTACTACCAAGCTATCTGGTGAGTGAACAGTTTGCCTCCTTTCTGAGCCATATGTTTATCTTTTACAACTTATATATAAGTATCATTTTTTGGTTAACTGATTTAATATTTAGTTAGTATCTAACAAGTGTCAGGAACAACTCTAAAAACTATTCACTGTCTCTAAAGCTTTCAGTCTGCCAATAATATTTTTAGTATTTTATTGTAAATAGTACTGTTATTAATATCACTATTACATGTCAACTTGAGTAGGGTAAAAACTGAAAATTTCATGCTTTATTTTATTGAATTACACAGAAATTCCTAAAGGTAACGATTCTAGAGATATATTTGGGGAAAACAATCACAATTAGTAGTCATAGATTACATAGAACTTTCCAAAATAATTATGACAAAATCAGTTATCATGCAAGGAAATACTTTTTAATAATCTAGTGTCATTTTAATAATAATGTCTGTTTATTCTAAATAACCAGAGATTTTTTTCTAAATTACTTTTTATGATAGAGACTAAGATTAGATTTTTATTGATCATTTATAAGCATTCTTTTTAATGTAGGATGCAGTTATGCTAGATAATTTTGCAGGCTGGGCGTGGTGGTTCACACCTGTAATCCCAGCACTTAGGGAAGCTGAGGCAGGTGGATCACTTGGGGTCAAGAGTTCGACATCAGCCTGGCCAACATAATGAAAACCCATCTCTACTAAAAAATACTAAAATGAGCCAGGCGTGGTGGTGGATGCCTGTAATCGTAGCTACTCAGAAGGTTGAGGCAGGAGAATTGCTTCAGCCCAGGAGACAGAGGTTGCAGTGAGCAGAGATTGTGCCACTGCATTCCAGCCTGGGCAATAGAGTGAGACTCCATCTCAAAAAAAAAAAAAAAATTGCAAGGCACAGCACTGTTTCTCCTACTTTTATGTTTTCTGTTTTCCCTAATAACAAGTAAAACACAGTGGTATCTATAGGATAAGGGACTGAATTATATTGATACTAGTATATATTCTGAAAGTTACTTTTTTAAAAAACAGCTTATTTTCTTGTTTAAAGTAAATTTTATCTACTTAAGAAATTGGTTTCTGGAAGAACATGTTTTTGAACATGTGATTTTGTTTGTTTCTTCATTCTGAAACAGAGTCTCACTCTGTTGCCCTGGCAGGAGTGCAGTGGCTCGATCTCAGCTCACTGCAACTTCTGCCTCCCAGGTTCAAGTGATTCTCTTGCTCAGCCTCCCAAGTAGCTGGGATTACAGCCATGCGCCACCACGCTGGCTAATTTTTGTATTTTTAGTAGAGATAGGGTTTTACCACAATGTCCACCCTGGTCTTGAACTCCTGGCCTCAAGTGATCCGCCTGCCTTGGCCTCCCAAAGTGCTGGGATTACAGGCATGAGTCACCAAGCCCAGCCTTGAACATGTAATGTTTTTAAAATAAATTTGCATTAGATATAAATACGTAGACATTAAACTTAATAAGGAAATTCATATATATTGCCTTTCTATCCTTTCTTTTTTTTTTTTTTTTTCCGTTATACTTTAAGTTCTGGGGTACGTGTGCAGAACATGCAGGTTTGTTACATAGGTATACACATACCATGGTGGCTTGCTGCACCCATCAACCCATCACCTACATTAGGTATTTCTCCTAATGCTATCCCTCCCCTAGCCCCCCACCGCCTGACAGGTCCCAGTGTGTGATGTTCCCCTCCCTGTGTCCATGTATTCTCATTGTTCAACTCCCACTTATGAGTGAGAACATGCAGTGTTTGGTTTTCTGTTCCTGTGGTAGTTTGCTGAGAATGATGATTTCCAGCTTCATCCATGTCCCTGCAAAGGACATAAACTCATCCTTTTTGATGGCTGCATAGCATTCCATAGTGTATATGTGCCACATTTTCATTACCCAGTCTATCATTGATCGGTATTTGGGTTGGTTCCAAGTCTGCTGTTGTGAACAGTTCCGTAATAAACGTAAGTGTGCATGTGTCTTTATAGTAGAATGATTTATAATCCTTTGGGTATATATCCAGTAATGGGATGGCTGGGTCAAATGGTATTTCTTTTTCTAGATCCTTGAGGAATCACCACACTGTCTTCCACAATGGTTAAACTAATTTACACTCCCACCAACAGTGTAAAAGTGTTGTATTTCTCCACATCCTCTCCAGCATCTGTTGTTTTATGACTTCTTAATGATCGCCATTCTAACTGATGATGAGCTTTTCTTCATATTTTTGTTGGCTGCATAAATGTCTTCTTTTGAGAAGTGTCTGTTCATATCCTTTGCCCACTTTTTGATGGGGTTGTTTGCTTTTTTGGGGGGTAAATTTGTTTAAGTTACTTGTAGATTCTGGATATTAGCCCTTTGTCAGATAGGTAGTTTACAAAAATTTTCTCACTTTCTGTAGGTTGCCTGTTCACTCTGATGGTAGTTTCTTTTGCCATGCAGAAGCTCTTTAGTTTAATTAGATCCCATTTGTCTATTTTGACTTTTGTTGCCATTGCTTTTGATGTTTTAGTCGTGAAGTCTTTGCCCATGCCTGTGTCCTGAATGGTATTGCTTAGGTTTTCTTCCAGGGTTTTTATAGTTTCTTCTAGGGTTTTTATGGTGTTAGGTCTTATGTTTAAGTCTTAAACCATCTTGAGTTAATTTTTGTATAAGGTGTAAGGAAGGGGTCCAATTTCAGTTTTCTGCGTATGGCTAGCCAGTTTTCCCAACACCATTTATTAAATAGGGAATCCTTTCCTGATTGCTTGTTTTTGTCAGGTTTGTCAAAGATCAGATGGTTGTAGGTGTGTGGTGTTATTTCTGAGGCCTCTGTTCTGTTTCATTGGTCTATATATCTGTTTTGCTTCCAGTACCATGCTGTTTTGGTTACTGTAGCCTTGTGTAGTTTGAAGTCAGTTAGTGTGATGCATCCAGCTTTGTTCTTTTTGCTTAGGATTGTCTTGGCTATGTGGACTCCTTTTTGGTTCCATGTGGAATTTAAAGTAGTTTTTTCTAATTCTGTGAAGAAAGTTTGTGTTAGCTTGATGGTGATAACATTGAATCTATGAATTACTTTGGGCAGTATGGCCATTTTCATGATACTGATTCTTCTATCCATGAGCATGGAATGTTTTTCCATTTATTTGTGTCCTCTGTTATTTCCTTGAGCAGTGGTTTGTAGCTCTCCTTGAAGAGGTCCTTCACATCCTTGTAAGTTGTATTCCTAGATATTTTATTCTTTTTGTAGCAGTTGTAAGTGGGAGTTAATTCATGTTTGGCTCTCTGTCTATCCTTTTTAAGAATTATTTTCATAATTTTTTTTTTAGGTTAGCATCTCACTCTGTCACCTAGGCTGGAGTGCAATGGCACAATCACAGCTCACTATAGCCTCAACCACCTTGGGTTAAGTGATTCCTCCACCTCAGCCTCCCACATAGCTGGAATCGTGGCATGTGCCACCATGCCCAGCTGATTTTTTTATTATTTGTAGAGACGAGGTCTCAAACTCCTGGGCTCAAGTGATCATTCCACCTTGACCTCCCACAGTGCAGGGATTACAGACATGAGCCGCCATGCCCAGCCTCCTTTTTAATTTATTAATTTACCTTCCTACTCACACATTTCCTTCCTATAATTGGAACTGTCCAATGTAATTCCATTGAAAGTGAATCTTCCTTAGATTATAAAAGAGCTCTGATTGTTGATAAAACTTTGGTATTTATTATTTATTATCTTTACATCCCAATCAACCTAAGAAGAATAACTCATTTTAATCTTGTTGGGTCCTACCCTCTTGACACACTGGTTTTCTTTCCTTTCTTCCTGTTCATCTCGTCTCTTCTCTTCTCTTCTCTTCTCTTCTCTTCTCCTCTTCTCTTTCTTTTCTTTCTTTCTTTCATTCTCACCATGTTACCCAGTCTGATCTCAAACTCCTGGGCTCAAGCAATCCTCCTGCCTCAGCTTCCCAAGTAGGCAGTTACTCCTGTGACTGGCTTTCTGTAGTTTACTGTCACTGTATCCCCATTTTTTTTCCTCTTTGTTTGCTCTTCCTTACTTAGTCTTAATTGTTGGTACTTATTTTTCTATTTCTAAAGAATAAATGTTCTCTGGGTTATTTCCTCATTCTTATTTTTTAAAATAAATTTTGCTTTTTAGAGTAGTTTTAGATTCACATCAAAATTGCAAAACACAGAGTTTCCATATACTCACTGGTCCCACAGACATACGACCTCTCCCACTATCAACATCCTGCACCAGAGTGGTACATTTGTTATAGTCAGTGAACCTACATTGACACATCATTATAACCAAAAGTTTATAGTTTACATTAGAATTCACTTGGTGTTGAACATTGAGTGGCTACTGATAAATGTATAGTGTTGTGTAGTCATTATAGTATCATGCAGGACAGTTTCACTGCCCAGAATATCCTCTGTGGTCTGCTTGTTCAACCCTCCTGAACAGCTTTTTGCTGTTTCCATAGTTTTGCTTTTTCCAGAATGTCATATAGTTGGAATTATAGAATATGTAGCCTTTTCATATTGGCTTCTATAACTTAGTAATATGCATTTAAAATTCATATATATCTTTTGATGGCTTTATAACTTTTTTTTTTAAGTACTTAAAATATAGGCCTTTTTTTTTCTCTTGCTCAAAAAACAAATCAGGATATAGTTGCTTAATGTTCTGTCAGTGGCTCATGGGCTAAGAGGTTTGTTGGTGCTAAACTCTTAGCACCAGCTAAATCACATTTAATTGTGTGGATATACCACAGTTTATTTAGTCAGTCATCTACTGAAAGGCATCTTTGTTGCTTCCAAGTTTTGACAGTTATGAATAAAGTTTCTATAAACACCCATATGCATTTTGTTTGTATGGACCCAGGTGTTTTCAACTCATTTGAGTATGTACTAAGGAGTACAATTTCTGGATCATATGTAAAAATATGTTTAGTTTTATAAGAAGCTGCCAGTTGTCTTCCAAGGTAGCTGTACCATTTTGCTTTTCCACCAGTAATGAATGAGAACTTCTGTTGCTCCATATTCTCACCAGCAGTTGGTGTTTCTTTTTTGTAGTCTTCTCAATTTCATCTTTCCCTATGGCATCACCTATCATTTTTGTCCTAATGACCCTATGTCTGCTCTTCCACTTGAATATCTTAATGTCTGCTTAACCACAGCAAGTTTGAATCCAAATGCCTAATTTGACTCTGTAAGCCTTCTCCCCGGGAGGAAGTCAAGACCTGAGTCAAACACTATTGACTGTATAACTCAACATTTATTTCCAGTCATACTCTCCTTTGCATGACTCTGCTATAGACACTGGAAAAGTTAAATACTTTCTCAGCTTTTCTTTTTACCAGTGAGACATAAAAACGAATCTACAGTAGTAGGGGAGGAGGAAAGAGGGATATCTTTGTAAAAGTTTTTGTTTTCCTAAGATAAGGGCAGATGAAGTAAACATCACTCCTTCCTCCCTTCTTATTACGTGCTATCTGAAAATGCAGCAGTCATTTTATAGTCATGAGACAAAGACCAAGGGTAGCTGGCTGTAACACCATTGAACCTCTTAGCCAATGAGCCACTGAAAGAACATTAAGCAACTATATCATCAGCAACTTTTGGGGGGCAAGATAAAATAGCCCTATATTTTAAATCATTCTTTATGGTTTTCTATTATTTACTGCCAAATTGGTCTATTAACATCTATCAATTAATGGTACTACCATCCTTCTAGGCATGTAGGCTAAGACAGTTGACATAATCCTCATATCCTTTCAAGCTTTCCCCCACCACAAAGCAATTCCGTGTTCAGTCTTGACAGGAGTGTGGTGGTTGTTTCCTATTTTTATGCCCTTTTTTTTTTTTTTTAAGAGATAGGCTCTTTCATTTTGCCCAGGCTGGAGTGCAGTGGTATAATCATAGCTCACTATAACCTCCAATTCCTGGGCACAAGTGATCATTCTGCCTCAGTCTCCTTAGTAGCTATGACTACAGGTACATGCCACCACACCCCACTCATTTCTAAATTTCTTGTAGAGACAAGAGTCTTGCTGTGATGACCAGGCTGGTCTCAAACTCCTGGCCTCAAGCCAGGCCTCCTAACTGGGCCTCGCAAAGTGCTGGGATTGCAGGCCTGAGCCACTGTGCCCAGACTTCTCTGCCATTTTTATTGTCTGTCCTATGTTAAATTCATGTTCTAGATGATCGTACTACCCTCCTAACTATTATTTCATCCTCAGTTTCTCACATCTTAAGCAGTTGTCATGCTACCATCAGCTATCATTCTAAAACATAGGTGACACTTTTCTACTCAAAAACCTTTGCTAATTCTTGCATTTTCTGCAATGTAAGAAGATATAGATATCTTGAGTGACCCTCCTGATAAAAATAATGAAAAAGGATAGTGATTATTTATTTATTTATTTATTTATTTTTATTTCTTTGAGACAGCGTTTCGCTCTTATTGTCCAGGCTGGGGTGCAATGGCACGATCTTGGCTCACCGCTACTTCTGCCTCCCAGGTTCAAGCGATTCTCCTGCTTCAGCCTCCCGAGTAGCTGGGATTACAGGCATGCGCCAACACACCCGGCTAATTTTGTATTTTTAGTAGAGGTGGGGTTTCTCCATGTTGGTCAGGTTGGTCTCGAGCTCCTGACCTCAGGTGATCCGCCTGCCTTGGCCTCCCAAAGTGTTGGGATTACAGGCGTGAGCCACTGCACCTGGCCTGATAATTTATATTTTAAGAGTATTTTAAAAATATACTCTTGAGAAAGCAATAAAATAAGGAATCTCCAGAGGCCTCAAAGTAGAAATGAAAAAAAAAACACACACACACACGCACACACACGGGAAATAAGTAATTGCCCGAAGCTGTCTTTCACTCTGAATAAATTTGTCAAATCTTGGTAAATTTGATCTTCTGTATTAGTGGCTGCAAGGGCAAGATAGATAGGAGTTAGAGCTAAGAGCACATTTATGCCAGTGAGTGTTATAATGAGACATCCTCTTCTGAAACTATTATTCTTGATGGTCACAGCATTAGTGTTTAGGTGAACAAGAGGCAAGCCCTTCATACAAATAAGATAGCAAGGGAACTTGACTTTCTTGACTCTGAAGGGGGAAAAATCTCCAAGAATTTATTATCCACAGCCAACTTTCGGGCAAGTTTAGAACCACATAGGTAGCCTGAATTTTTGCTGCATGTGTAGTTCTAAAAGCCGAGGACTTAATTTAAGTGGTCCTGCCCTGAAGGTGCCCACAGACAACAGACCAAAGGAAACTGTCTTCACATTAAGCATCTAATAATTCCTATATATAAGTTTCAAAGACCCCGAGCTCACAGAAAACAAAATCAGAAAACGCATAAGAGAAAAAGGCACTTGTAATGAACGTCAGCAAAAACATACAGCAACAACATCATATAGTTTAACAAATAGTTCCGATATTTTAATGTCTCCATCACAATATGATATAAGCATGTTTATTATCTTTTAGGAAAAAAGAGAGGCTTAAAAAGAAGAGCAAGTAAACTGAATAAAAATGACTTAAAATTCACTCAGTCATGTTTAGTCAAATCTAACTCAATCACTAGATTGAACGTATAGAAATGTAAAGTAAAATATCCAAAACTAAACATATAGCAAATAGATTGAACAGCAGATTACAAACAGTTTAGGAAAATATTAGTAAACTGAAAGATCGGAAGCAAGTACGAAAATGGAAGCCAGAGAGACAAATACATGAAAATTATAAAAGAGATGTTAAAAGAGACAAAAAACAGAGGAAAAGAGCTAAAATAAATCTATTCAGAATATCAGAGAAGATGGCAAAGGGAATGGGGAAAAGGCAAGATACAAAGAAATTATGACTAACATTTTTAAGAATTATCAAATGACAAACACCTCAGATCTAGGAATTCCAAATGAATTCTCATTATAATAAAGGAGAAAAAAACCCACTGGAGAACATAGGAATTAAAGAAAAGCTCTTAAAAACAGCCTATTAGAAACACGTTTATAAAAGATAGCAGACTCACTGAGTTCTCCATGGCAATAATGGAGTAGTACTTTGAATACAGTGAGAACAAGAAGAAGAATGCACTAGATGTTACACAGAGAGAGTAATTCTCAAGAACAAGAATGAAATAACAGTTCTATAAATAAAAATCTTCGGTTGCATTCTGTTGCCTGTGGAATGAAAATTCAAGCTTCCTCTAGGTATGGAATTTAGGACTCCACACTATAGTTTTGCCCTGCTTTTCTTTTTCTTTTTCTTCTTGAACTACTTCTCTCCCTTTTATTAACCCCAGATATTTCCCGCTACTTAGAGTTTCCTAAATGTATCATGTTCTTTAATTTCTTCTGGTGTTTGCTTTTGTTTTGACTTTACTTTTTTGTGTCTTGATTATTAGTTGATTATTTAAATGTCATTTTCCATAAATCAGAAACTTCTTGGATATGAGGAATCATAACTTTTATGATGCTAGTCCCTTGGAATTTAGCACATTGTTTATATCATATTATACAACCAGTTTTTAAAATAAAAAATCTATTTTAATATATCCTAGTTGAAGTCAAGATATTTATTATCCACAGTGTTCAAGACATGGATAACATGGAATTATTCTGCTATAATATTGTCTTAATAATCACTAACTGTGCCCAACTAAAACTCTATAGAAGGATTTCTATTTTGTGCTAATGTTTCTTAGTTTATAAATTGGATAGTACCATTATAGGAATTCTGGTTTTTACTATTTGCTTAAAAATACTGATAAAAGACCTTCTGTTTGTTCATTTTGTCCTTTGCTGTTTGTAGTATACTGCAAGATAAGCTCTTTTAAGAGACTAAGTAAATAGCAAGCACCATTTATTATACGTAATAGTAAGTAATAATACAGTTGTTAAGAGGAAATCATTTGTTGAGGCTGGGCACGGTGGCTCACACCTGTAATACCAGTACTTTGGGAGGCTGAGGCGGGTAGATCACCTGAGGTCAGGAGTTCGAGACCAGCCTGGCCAACATGGCGAAACCTCGTCTCTACTAAAAAGCTCAAAAATTACCCGGGTGTGGCGGCACACGCCTGTAGTCCCAGCTACTCAGGAGGGTGAGGCAGGAGAATTGCTTGAACCCAGGAGGTGGAGGCTGCAGTGAGCCAAGATCACGCCAATGCACTACAGCCCAGACAACAGAGTGAGACCCCCAAAAAAAAAAAAAAAAAAAGAAGAAGATGAAATCATATATTGAGATGAGTTATTAGCCTTTTTGTTATAGCAGCCACGTTAATGTACTATCTTTGATATGCCCAAATGGATACCTTCTATTGACAGTGGAGTATGGTTGTGAGTTTTTTATTTACTTTTTTTTTTTTGAGACGGAGTCTGTCTCTGTTGCCCAGGCTGGAGGGCAGTGGTGTGACTTGGCTCATTGCAACCTCTGCCTCCCAGGTTCAAGCGATTCTGTGCCTCAGCCTCCCAAGTAGCTGGGATTATAGGTGTCTGCCACCACGCCTGGCTAATTTTTGTATTTTTAGTAGAGATAGGGTTTCACCATGTTGGCCAGGATGATCTTGAACTCCTGACCTCGTGATACACCCACCTCGGCCTCCCAAAGTGCTTGGATTACAGGCATGAGCTATCGTACCCGGCTGATCGTGGGTTATTTTTTATAAGATAATTCTAGTAATAGGCTTTAATTTAAAAATCCTGAATTTACCATTTACTAGCTATGCAGCATTGGGAAATTCAGAAATTCCATGAATATTGGCTCCTGCATTTTTACGATAATAAAAGCAGGGAGACAGTGTTACAGCTAATAAAATATATGTGTAATCTATTATAAAATATGACGTATTATGCCAATGTTACATTTGGTGTAGGTATCAAAGGCCTGTGTTCTTGTCTTTGTTCTGCTATGACCAAACTGTATGATGTTTGTCAAAGTATTTTTATCTTCAAAATGAGGAGGTTGAATAACATTTTGTCCTTTAAATTACAAAATAATGTGATTTTATGAATTTGTAGTGTGGTATCATTGTTTTACTTATTTATTCAACAATATATATTTGTGAGTTGGTCTGAATTCAGGCCTATATAGATTCTTAATTAAGAGAAGAGCAGTCATTTTCAAGCTAGTATGGTAATAGGTAGAATGACCATATAGGTTATCATTATGACATATTTGAGAGCAAAAAGTGTATGATTAATATTTACACCAAGACAACAGGGTTATGGCTACAAAGGGATCCTTATGATGATGGAAGAGTTCTGTATCTTGATTGTGGTGATGGTTATGTCAATTTACGTGTGATAAAATTGCATAAAACCACACACACACACACACACACACACACATACACAAGTGCATGTAAGACTGGTGAAGTCTGAATAAGCTCGGTGGACTCTGTCACAGTGCCAGATTTAGATACTGTACTGTGGTATTTAGATATTATATTGTGATTGTACAAGATGTTAAACCATTGGGAGACATCAGGTAAAGGTACCTGTGATCTTCCTGGACATTTGAACTTCCTGTGAATTTATAATGATTTCAAAATACACACTTACTTTTAAAATGTGAGTTACATAGTCCAGCCTATACTCAAGGGGAATGGATTACATAAGGACATGAATTCCAGGAGGCAAGGATCATTTGAGGCATGCTAGAGGCTGCCTATCACAACTTGGGTGTATATAAACACCGTAAACTTAATATACCAGAAAGCAAATTCCTGGTCTTACCCACGCCACAACTTGGTCATTTTGCAGACTCTATCTGAACAGAACATTCTTTTAACCTAGCAGTGGCTTAGGCCAAAATCCCCGGAGTTAGCCTTGACTTCTGTCTTTCTGCTGTGTTCCACATTCTCTCTGTAAACAAATTCTCTTGGCTCTACTTTTAGTACATATCAAGAATTTAGCCACTTATTACCTTTTCCATTGCTACTTCTATCTTTCAAGCCCTTGTCATCTCTTGCCCGGATTATTGCGAAAGTCCCCTAATGGTCTCCATTTCTTTCCTTGCCCTTCTCTATTCTCAGCGCAGCCTCCAAAATGATCCCATTAAAATGTAAATTAGATTACCTTACTCTTCTGCTAAGAACCTTCCTATGGCCTGCCATTTCACTCGAGGATAAACCTATATGATCTCTTGATCTGGCAGTCCCCTTATATGATACTTCATTGTAGGTGCACTACTCTTACTGTTTCTCAAACACACCAGGCACGCTTTTATCTTTGGACTTTGTACTGCCTGTTCCTACTTCCAAGGAAGACATTTCCCACAAATGTTCACACAGCTCACTTTCTTATCTTATTCAAGTCTATTCAAATGCCACCTGCCTAGTAAGGGCTCCCTGACCAACCTGTTCTATGTCTCAACCCATACCCAGCAGCATTTTCTTTGTTCCCTTCCTTGCTTTTACTGTAAAGCACTTGACATCATCTTACAAAGTAAGATGATAATTTGTGTGATAAAATATATATTTTTTAATTTATTATAATTTTGTGTCTAGTTTCTTGATAGGAATTAATGCTCTATTAGGTTAGGGATTTTTGTTTACTTTGTAAACTTCTGTATCTACTGATGACATTTAAAATCATTGATAGTAAGTTAAAGATACTGACCAATCTCAACAGATGCCAGCTGTTAATAATTTGAATGGCTGTACCCATACATACCACCTGAAAACTAGCCCTAGCTGAATTTCCTACAAAAGTGCCTGGCACGTGGTATCCATTAAATAAATAAATATCTGTTGAGTGAATTAATACCACACATGTGGTTTAATGTCCTACTTTACCTGCTTAACACTTCTTAAGCATTCTCCAGTAGAATTAATTTTTTTTCTTTTTTTTTTTTAGAGACAGGGTTTTGCTTTTGTTGCCCAGGCTGGAGTGCAGTGGCACGATCTCGGCTCATTGCAACCTCCGCCTCCTGGGTTCAAGCAATTCTCCTGCCTCAGCCTCCCGAGTACCTAGGATTACAGATGCCTGCTACCATGCCCAGCTCATTTTTTTGTATTTTTAATAGAGATGGGGTTTCACCATGTTGGCCAGGCTGGTCTCAAACTCCTGACCTTATGTGATCCACCCACCTCAGCCTCCCAAAGTGCTGGGATTACAGGTGTGAGCCACCGCACCTGACTGACTTAAGTGTTCTTATAAATATTCTCTTAAAATACTACATAATTTGCATTGCATAAATGCATCATAATTTTAACTTTCTTTAAACTTGATTATTTAACTTGCTTGCAGTTTTGCACCACTATGAATACTTCTGTGAAAAATATTTTGTATTTAAATATCTAACCATATTTAGCAAACAAAAAATGTTTTCCAAATTTTGGTTTTTAATAAAGCAATTTTTTTTTGAGACAGAGTCTTGCTCTGTTGCCCTGGTTGAAGTGCAGTGCTGTGATCTTGGCTCACTGCAACCTCTGCCTCCTGGGTTCAAGCGATTCTCCTGCTTCAACCTCCCAAGTAGTTGGGATTACAGGCACCTGCCACCAAGCCTGGCTAATTTTTGTATTTTTAGTAGAGACAGGTTTCACTGTGTTGGCCAGAGTGGTCTCAAATTCCTGACCTCAAGTGATCCACCTGCCTCGGCCTCCCCAAGTGTTGGGATTACAGACATGAGTCACCACACCTGGCGAATAAAGCACATATTTTAAAAAGCCAAATGATTCTATAAGGTTGTAATAAAAAATGGAGGTTTGCTTCCTTATCTACCATTCCTTATTTCTACTTCACAGAAAAAATCACTTTCAACTTATTTAACTCTTCTATGTCTGCATTTATATGTCTAAATATAAAGCTCATTTTTTGATGTGTCATTTTTAGTTATTATTAATTGACTTCCTACTATGAAGATTTAGCTTTCTCACCTTTTTGTTTGATGTTTAGTATTTACATCATTATTGGTAAATATTCACAGATGACCATATAGTATTCAGACATCTCAGCAAGAATTCTATTTTCTATCATGAACCAGTTAATATAAAAACACATAAATATAAACTAAAGCAAAAATGTAAGGAGGTTGGGCACAGTGGCTTACACCTGTAATCTCAGCACTTTGGGAGGCTGAAGAGGGTGGATGACTTGAGGACAGGAGTTCAAGACCAGCCTGGAGAACATGGCAAAACCCCATCGCTACTAAAAATACAAAAATTAGCCGGACATGGTGGCGTGTGCCTGTAATTCCAGCTACTAGGGAGGCTGAGGCAGGAGGATTGCTTGAACCTGGAAGGCAGAGGTTGCAGCAACATGGAGCCACTGTACTCCAGCCTGGGAGACAGAACGAGACCCTGTCTCAAAAAAAAAATAAATAAAAAGAAAAAAAGAAAAAGAAAAAGTAAGGAAAGGTTACATACTCTAATGATATATATGTATGTATACACTTTTTACTCTATTTAATATTTTTAAAACTAATGCTAGTTGTGACCCTCTAACCATGTTTGGCGTCAGTTCTCCCATGGGTTTTTTTGTCTTGTAGAGTCACTAACAGCCTTTGTTCCAAATTATGTTTTAAAGGATGTTTGCTTAGTGAATTCCTTGGAAGATAGAGCTAGCATCTACTTTTAAATGAGATGTTTACTGTCTAACGTGATAAAAATGTCTTCCTCTGAGGCAAAGTTTGGGCAGCTTTGCTTGTAGCATATTTTAAAAGATTTGGGTCCGTTACCCTTGGAGTTCTTTAGAGGTGATGTAAACCCACTATGTTTGCAGTATCTCCTTGAGCCCCTCCTCACTGCCCCCATGGGACTTGGGGAGCAAAGGGAACCCATGCAAGCATAAAGTTTATACTGGTTCCTGTGCCTGAGTTAAGTCTTTTTTGTCCTTGACCTAGGATTCTTGTATCTTTTGCCAACATGCATGAAACTGTCGCAAGCTTTTTTTTTTTTTTTTTTGGTTTACAAGTAGGGTAAAAAATCTCAGACCCTTGACAGTGCTTGAAAGAACAGATTTCCTTTTTTTCTCTAAATAGTTAGTCTTTTTCAGGATTATTGTCTAGATTTTTAGTTTGTATATTCTGTATCTATTACTAATACATACATATACTCTCTATTAGGCATATACATTTCCTGTTAATACATTCAAGTACATTAGGTAACCTAAAATTACTACCTTTTTCTTTTATAGAATCTGGACCAGTTTCTCTGTAGGACTGTAACACATTACTGGTCTTGGAACCTACCTTCATTTTGTGGGTTCCTTTAGTTTCTTCTCTATTGAATCCCCTGTTTTCTGGATTCAGTGTTTCTCCTTCTTAATTTACTCTTTCCTTTGGTGGAGCACATTCTCTAATAATTTCCTGAGAAAGGATGCATGAGGGATACATTTTTTAAGAGTGTGCATTATTTCTTCAAGATAGATTATCCAAGAGCAGAGTAATTGAATAGCAGTATGACTATTTGAATTCACATTCCTGGACTCAGTTCCAGTATTACTGAAGCAGAATGTTTGACAAAAGTAGCTGAAATCTTAAATTTTTTAAAATTAAAATTATCTTTAAAAATTTACAGGTTTATTAAAATCATAATGAGATATCATGTCATACCAATAGAATGACTAAAATGAAAAAATGCTGATATACCAAATGTTGACAGGATGTGGAGAAATTGAATCTTGCATACATTGCTGTTAGGAGTGTAAAATGGTACAGCTACTTTGGAACACTGTCAGTTTATTATAAAGTTAAATTTATACTTACCATATAACCCAGCTATTGCACTCCTGGATCTTTATCTCAGAAAAATAAAAATTTAACACAAATCATGTACATAAATGATCATAGCAGCTTTATTCATAATTGCCCCAAACTAGAAAGAAGCCAAATTTAGTAGGTCAATGGATAAATGTCCACACAATAGAATATTACTCAACAATAAAAGGAAACAACCTATTGATACACCCATGACTCAGATGGGTTTCAAGGGCATGACACAGAAGCCATTCTCAAAGCGTTAAATTTATATGATTCCATTTTTATATAAGTCCCAAAGTGACAAAATTATAGTTATAGAGAACAAATCAGTGGTTGCTTGGGAGTTAGGTTTGGGAGCAGGCTATGACTATTGAAAGGTAACACGGGGGCATTTCTTTATAGCGAACCGTTCTGTATTCCCATTATGGTGATATTAAAATGTCACAGACTTATATGCCGGGGAGGAGGGAAGGAGGGAAGGAGGGAATGGAGGGAGGGAGGGAGGGAAGGAAAGAATGTAAGAAGGAAGGGATGAAAGAAAAGACAGAGGGAGAGACAGAAGGAAAGGAAGAAGGGAAAGGGAGGGAGAAAGATAAGGAAGAATGGAGAGAGGGGAAAAGGGTGCATATAAAAATGCGTGAAATCCAAATACATTCTATATCTTTTGAGTTAAATAGCATTGTACCAATGTCAGTTTTCTGGTTTGGGCAATGTACTATGGTACATATACAATAAGATATTGTGAGAAGTTGGATTATCATTAGGAGAAGGATAAGATATTATCTTTGGGAAAAGAAAGCTGCACTGGAGTTCTGTGTACTGTTTTTCAAAGTTCTGGTGGGCCTTGAATTATTTTGAAATAAGTTATTTTAAAATTATACATATCCATTGTGGCCAGTGAGAAAAGTGCTGAGATATATAACAAAACCTAATGATGTTCCCCCTTTCCCTCTCAGTGTTCCTAGACCTGCCTAATTAACCTTGATTAGGAATTACAGTCATGGATATATCTGCCTTTTACCTAAGTTTAGTGTAATGAATTCAATATTGTACCAATTAGTTTGACATTTATCATGAGATATTTTATTTATTTTCAAAATTTAAAATTTCACCTTGATAGGTCCAGTATATGGGTCATCTCTGAGTCCGGTTTTGTGATTTGTCTTTTGGCATTTTGTTTTGTTTTGTGTTTGCTTTTTGTGTGTCTCATAATTTTTCATTGAATGCTGGATATTATGAATAGAACAGTGCTTCTCCTATCAGGTCAGTAGTGTCAGCATTGAGTTGATCTACTCTAGAGTTGAAATAGATTTGGGTTTTGTTGTTGCTGTGGTTACTGTCAGCATATTATAGGTTTCAAATGGCTCTAGTTGTAGGAGGCTGTTGCTGTATGTTCAGAATGGAAGCCCAGATGCTAGATTTTTCTCAGTGTTCATGCCCCATTATTGCTTTTCAATTATCTCAATATGCTTGCATCTCAAAGGTGTCTCATGCTACACTCTTGCCCTTCTCCCAGCGGTAGAATGCTATTTTATAGACTGGAGTTGGGGTATGGGAGTTCTCAGCTCCAATTTTAGTCCTGTGTAGACTTTGGGTTGGGGCTTTTCTTAGAATTTCTTTCCAGTCAGCCAAGCTGACTTAGATCTGTGGCAGGTATCGTACAGGAGAGACTTTTCCTTCTCAGTTATAGAAGCTATCTAATGGTATGTTGTAGAATCCTGGGCCCAAGTCTATTGTTCCCTGCCACTCACTCAAGGATAGAGGGATTTTTTTCTTTTGCCATTCCCAAAGCACTAGGTTTTTCCTATATCCTAAAGGTTTTGCTGCCCCTCTTTCATATGGCTTTTGCTCTATTCGTAGAAGAGTCTGGGTAAGGGGTGAGGGGATTTTTCCCCTTTCCAGCACAGCAGCCGTTTTCCTCCCCTACACCCTCTGTACATTTTGCATCTCCAGGAAGCTATCTCTGGACACCTAACCTGCCCTTGATATTTCTCATGAGCACCCAGTGGAGATCTGTGTAAAAGATCCTATGAGTGAGTGCATACTTCCTTTTTGTCAGGTGTTCCCAAGAGTTCTAGGTAGGTGGTGGTTGGCCCCTCATCCTTCCATGCTCTGACCAAGGTAAGCTGGTTCATTCATTTCATTTCTCCTTGGAGGCTTGTTTCTCCCTGAAATTCAGACTGCTTCTTTGCCTTGTGAGTTTGGCTCTCTAATGGGCTCATGAAAAGTTACTATTGTACTTTATTCAGCTTTTGTTAAAGTGGCCCTTATGAGATAGTACAATTCTATTTTATAGGTGAAGAAACTATAAAACAACAGTTAATAACTTGACCAATGTTATGGTTAGTAATAATTTGTGAATTTCAGATCTGAATCCAGGCAGTTTGGCTCAAAGGTCACATTCTTAAACATAAATGAAATTGACCTACAGTTTTGTTTTTATTTTTTTAAAACTACCTCAGGCATTTATTGTATTAATATATAAATATGTATGTTAATATATGACACCCCCCCCAAAAACAAATCCCATATGCATTAGCTGTCCTTTCCCATTTCCTCCAGCATTCCTTCTCCAGCCTCAAGCAACCACTTCTCTGCTTTCTATCTCTATAGATTTGCCTATTCTGGAAAATATTAAATATGCCTTTCTATCTCGATAGATTTGCCTCTTGTGGCAAATCATACAAAATGTGGCCCTTTGTAAGTGGCTTCTTTCACTTAGCATTGTTTTTAAAGTTCATCCATACTGTAGCATGTATCAGTACCTCATATCTTTTTATTGATACATAGTATTCATCATGCAGATACACCATGTTTTGTTTATCAGATCATAAGCAGATGGACATTTAGTTTGTTTCTGGTTTTGGGCTATTATGAATAATGCTGTTATGATCATTCATGTGTAGTTTTTTGTTTGGACATGTTTCCATTTCTCTTGGTATATACCTAGGAGTGGAATTGGTAGATCATATAGTAACTCTATATTTAGCATCTTGAGGAATTGTCAAATTATTTTCCTAGGTGGCTGCACCATTTTACATGCTATGCAATAATATATGACATTTCCAAATTTTCCACATTCTGACCAACACTACCTACTTTTTTATTGAAGCCTTTCTAAAGTGGGTGTGAGGTGGTATCTCCTTGTAGCCTTGATTTCCATTTTTCTGATGACTAGTAAATAAAGAGATCTTTTCTTATGCTGGCTGACTATTTTTACATTTTCTTTAGAAATATGCCTGTTCTGATACTTTGCCCATTTTTGAATTGGGTTACTTGTCTTTTCTTTGTTGAATTATAAGATTTATATATTCTAGATATAAGTTCCTTGCCAGATTCATGATTTGTAAATAATTTTCCCATTATATGGTTTTTTTTTTCACATTTTTGATGGTATACTTTAAAACACAAAAGTTTTAAATTTTTATTAAGTCCAGCTTATCTGTTTTTTAGTTGTTGCTTGGGATTTTGGTTTCGACCTAAGAAAGCTGTGCCTAACTGAAGGACCCAAAAATCTGCAGTTATGTTTTTCCTCCTAGGAGTTTTATAGTTTTAGCTTCAACATTTAGATTTCTGAACAATTTTCAGTTACTTTTGTATGTTGTGTGATGAGGTAGGGATCCAAATTTATTCTTTTGCATATGAATAGCCAGTTGTCTCGAGACCATTTGTTGAAAATACTATTTTTATCCCCGTTGAATTGTCTTGTCACCCCTCTCAAAACCATAAATATGAGGTTGAGTTCTGGACTCTCGATTCTCTTCCACTTATCTGTATGTCTGTCCTTATACTATTACCATAATATCTTGATTACTGTAGCTTTGTAGTAGGCATTACATCAAGACCTGTGAGTCGTGCAAGTTTGTTCTTTTTCAAGATTGCTTTGGCTATATCAGTTTTTATATTAGGATTACTAGCTTAATGAATGATATAAATTTCTACCTTTCACTGTGGTCTTGTTTAAATTGCATTAGAATGATCTTGGCTTAAGTAATAAATAGGATACGTTTTTTAAGTCATATAGTCTTAATGCCTTTTTATACAGTGAATTTTAAATTACTTTTTCAGTTGTTTCAATAAATACATCTAGTTTTCTCCTTAAGTCAACTTTAGTGGCTTGTATATTTTGCTAGGAAAATACCTTCTTTCCTTTGACTACCAGATTTGGTACCACAGAAAGGTAAATAATTCTGTTATTTTATAATCTCTTTTAGTTCTCTATATTACTATCTCATCTTTATTATAGCAACTTATTTTTCCTTTTCCTTAGTGCATAAATGATTGTACATTGGGAAATACAATATCAGGAAATAGTTTGAAAAGGAAGAGAATGATATCAGATCTTGTACAGGTTGGATTGATACCATGGAAATGTATGGGAATATTCAGAGGTCAGATTTAGAAGAAGAAGAGAAATAAAAAGAAGAAACAATAGTGAATTCCAACATTTAAGTGGTACACAAAAATAAGTGGTTCATGAAGGAGACTAAAAAGTAATAGAAAGATAGGAGGATAACCAACAGACTGTGTTATCACACAATTCAGAATAGAATAAAATTTCATGGAGTGGTTCAGTGTCAAATGCTGCAAACAAAAAATATAAAGTGTCCATTTGATGTGGCATATTAAGGCAGTGGTAGCTTTGTCATTGCAATTTCTGTTCATTGGTGGTAGTGGAAGCCTTGACTCTTATAAATGAAAAGTTTAAAAGTAGAAAAATGTAAATTATTTTTTGAGGTGTCAGTTATTAAGTAAAAGTGGGAAGGTTAGTGTATAATGTGTATGTAATGCTGAGGAAGATTTATTTTAAAGAATGAAGAGTGTAACAAATCTTTTTTGTTGTTTACTCAAATTCATTTACCCATCCCTCAACCATTCTCTTTCAATAAGAAATCTGATGCATGGCCATGTAACCCAAAGCCAGCTAATGACCTTGAGCTGTATGGCTTGGTTTGAAAAGATTGTAAGTCAGATTATTCCTTCAGTAATTTGGAATTGGAATACTGAAAGGGAAGGGATCTAGTCAGTTTTGAATGTTAAACCAAATGATCATGAAGTAGGCCTGGGTCCATGTAGACAGCTATAGACTATGGGCAATCTGAAGTTATAAAGCAGCCAGTTGGAAAAGAGGAGAGAAAGGAGTCAGTATATAAAGAAAACACCAATTTTTGAGCAAGGGAGATGGGGAGAAATTCTGCCTTGGTTTCTAACAGCATTCTGTTCCCTTGCCAGCCTTTGTTTTCTACGTAATAATTTTTTTCTCAAGAGAATGTCTTTCTTTACAAGCAAGACTGTCAGCTAGACCAGATTTACAGTCTTTGCATACCAAATGTGGAATTGCTCTAACAGCATTCATTATGTGCTGTCTAAAATGAACAACTACAGTGAAAGGTGGTTCCATGGATTATAGCACCAGGTATAGTCAAATCATTATAGCCTATGCAGGTTCATGAGGTCCATCAAGACACAATAAAAACTGATGAGATGCAGATGAAACAACTGTGAACTATTACCTCTGCCATGAAAGGAATACTGAATTACTGTGAGAAATTTCTGTGGAGATTATTTATGACAAATGTAAATGTAATACTTATGATACTTGCATATTTATGACAAATATAAATGTAATACTTATGATACTTGCATATAATTGCTTCTAACTGGTTACTAATGATGTTTTCCTAATTGTGAGTTTCATAGTCAGTGTTGTTTTAGGAATTTGATACTTTATTTTGATAAGTAATGATGGAAATATAAAATTACATTACAAGCTTCCCTACAGGAACCATTTTATACATTTTGCAATATGCCACCAACTTTAAAAAATGAATACTTGAATGAAGCCATAAATTTTTAGTAAGAGACTGAATTTTAGGCCCAACAGGCAGACATATCAGTATGTTAACTGACTTTGGATAGATCCTGGAATGCTTTTCCAACCTTTGTGTCACTTGGTCTTTGTACCTGGCATTTTCTCTAATGGAAACGCTCTATATTGCCTATTCCCTTACTTTGTTCAGCTAATATCTACTTATCCTTTTTTCAGTTTGGCCACAGTACTTCTGGGAGAGGAATTTGGGTGGTAGAATGAAATTGTTTTAATAAGAAAATGTTCACTGACCTGGAAAAAAATCAAATATGTAAGACTCTCGGTGTTGCCAGGCCTTCCTCCTAAGCCTTTCCTATCTCTGCCCGCATCAATAGTATAGGTACCTTCATTACTAGCTTCCTGCTTACCTTCTACTCTCATTGGTGGTGGTGGAAGCCTTGACTCTTGTAAATGTAAAGTTTAAAAGTAGAAAAATGTAAATTATTTTCTGAGGCGCTCATTATCTTCTCCCTTCTTTTTCTAATCTATTGACTTTTGGTATTACAATGGCCAAGAGGGTGTAGAAGAGCAGGTGTCTGTGATATATTTTTGGGAACAATGTCCTGGGCAGAGGTCAGGTTAGGTAATGAATATAGGTTAATGGTTCTTTACAGAGGCATATATTTGAATAATCAAAAAATGTTTCAAAAATAATAAAATCTGGCCCAACCCAAAGTCTACTGAATTGGATTTTTTTTTTCAAAACAGGGTCTCCTTCTGTCACCCAGGCTGGAGTGCAGTGGTGCAGTTGTAGCTCACTGCAGCCCTGGTCTTCCAGGCTCAATGGATCCTCCCTCCTCAGCCTCCTAAGTAGCTGACACTACAAGCACACACTTCCATGCCCTGCTAATTTTTTTTTTTTTCATTTTTAGTAGAGATGAGATCTCACTATTTGGCCCAGCCTGGTCTGGAACTCCTGAGCTTAAGCTGTCTTCTCAGCTCAGCCTCCCAAGGTGCTGGGATTATAGATATGAGCCACTGTACCTGACCTGAATTAGAATATCTTACTCTGAATTTGAAAACTTGCCTAGTGTAGACTCTGTGTTTGGAAGGTAAAGTAAGGACAAAATAGTTTCTCAACCTTCTTTTAGGCCTGTGAATTTTTTGTTCTTAAGTTGATACCAATTGTGCTTTAAAATTTTAGTTTTGTTTGATTTTCCAGTTGATTTCTATATTAGGATGATGTCAGTATTTTGGTAGCATTATCAGTTTTATGTCTTTTTTAGTGCTTTATTGGTATTTTAGGGGGAAGAATTGGTTGAGGCTACATGGTGAATGCTGGTCAAATGAAATTTGGCATTCTTTGATTTTTAACTATTTCCAGTAATTGAATTCTATGGAAAGTTGTGCCCTAAAGTGATTTGGAATAAGTGACATATTAAATTCTTTGATGAATTGCAATATAGTAATACTGTGAAAAGCATAGCATAAAATCCAGATTGGTTGCTTGAAATACTATGAAATTTAATTAGTTAGATGTTAAAAATTAAGCATTCTTTCTAAACTAAAAATACATTTTTAATAAATAAACTTACTATTGTCAAATGGAATTAATTTACTTCACTAAGTAAGTATTTCTGCTTTGAAACATGATATGGAAAGTAGTTAAGACCTTCATTAGAGATTACATAAAATTCTCAGTAAAAGTAGTTGCAGTTACCAATGTAGTTTTCGTACCAAACTAATCTTTATTCTAATATTTTTGACCTGAGTGTTGATATTCAGACATATAGTTTTTACCAGTTCATCCAAAGAACTTTACCATATATAGTTCTTTTTTAAAAAATAACATTCACAGACTGACATAGATATGTCCTCTACAACAAAATGACTTTATTGTGTTGTTCAGTGTTGGTTAGTTTTTCTGTTATGTTGATGCATTAAAACAGATATTAAATTTTATCATTAATTCAGTGCCTGGTCTCTCATCAAATCCCCTTAATTACAAATTGACTCCAAGGATTAGACAGCATGGATTTTAATTTTAACTGAAACAAAAAAAGGCATCTTGGAAAATCACTCTTGCCTACTGACTCATAGACACATTTTATAGATCCTATAATTTATTACTTAGTATTTAAAATTCGATACAAAAAGCATTATTTCCAACATTTTTATTCTTTTGTATTTATATTAATTTTTTTAAAGAATATATTTCACAGTCTTGAAAAAAATTTCGTGTATTTTCAGATGAATGTCAACCTCTGGGAGTTTTGATAACTTACAGCCTTTTCTTTAGAAAATATTAGCTTTGAATTATGCACAACCATAATTGTATCTAAATGGCATTTATAGTATCTTTTATTTGTATGTTCTTAATAATTTCACAAAATCATGCAGCGTAGTTTTATATATTCCATGCAAGTGTTTTCAGTGTAATCCAGTATCTTGTTTCAGGTATTATTTGTGATTTATGACTATTTAATCTTCATTTTCTTTTGATACTTGCTATTTGAGGTTTAAGTCCACAGTCATTTTTGTGTATTTTATTCTCAAGTTATATCAGGGTTTTTGTCCTTCTTTCTTAAAAGTGACAATTTTTTATATTGAATTTTATTACATAAATTATTCATTTTAAATACTAGAAAGACTATTATTTTTACTAGATAAGGAGGATAGTGAAATTAAGTCATGATCACAGCCATCAAAAAAGTGTATTTGTCCATTGTATTTTTGCTCCATTATATGATGGTCAGGTTTTAAGTCTGAGGTGCCTCTTTTAAAAATTTACTTACTGTAATAGTTGCTGGAATCTTACTTGTGTTAGTCATTTACTGGTTTTTATCCAGATCTACAAGTTTTCAGATAAGTACTTTACTTTTAGAAAGACCAAGAAAGAATTACCAACAAAACTTGAGTATTCTAAGATATATTAATTATCATTTGTTTTTAATAAATTTTGCTGTGTTAATTACCTTCACCTTTTGAGAGGTTATAAAATGTAAGTAGGAACCTTTTTTCTAATTAAGTAAATGTTGTATATCTTATATTTTTGTGAATTTGATTTTTAAATGACATTCCTTTACAGGCTTTTGTTGCTGTTGCTGTTAAACTGGATTTTTATATACTGAAAGATATTTAACGTACAAATGAACTCAGTTCATCATGGCAGAGGAAGAAATTCATTGCCTAGAAACAGATTGTTTATGTACTATTAGATGGTAACGTAAATCAACAAAAGAAAGGAAGTTAACTTCTAATACTGACACACTACCCTTTCCTTGCTCTTTTGTGCCCATAGATATCACGCATATGTTATAATACCACAGTACAGTGGACTCTGTCAAACTTTATTCTAAATGTCTTTACTTCGTTGGTTTGTCACAACATTATTATTTTGTCTCAATACTATATAATGTCGTTCACATTTGAGATGAAACAATGCATGGATGGATCTGAACAAGATGCAAAAGTTTACTTTTATTTATTGTTGATTGCTTCTATTTAGACAAATATTGTGTAGCTCTGATATTAGTTCTTCACAATTTTAAAAAGGTAATAGAAAATGATAAAATATCTGAGGAAATTTTGGGAAAAATATAGCTACTAATATAAAACTGTCATTCAGTTTTATTTTCATTCCTATTCATTAATTTTATTTTATTATTTAAAAAGGCCAATATCTCTTTATTAAAAACTACTAGTTTTTTATTGAAAATAGTCAAATATACAAATACGTGTGATTTCAGAGAGCAGTTCTTACATGGATTGCACAAAGGAATTATTTGTGAAATTCTGAGGGTAGGACTAAACCTCTCAAAATAACCTCCAAGATTAATTTGGGAACTGGTTGATAATTACTTGGCCATTCCCTTTACAGTACCTGTTTCTTGATGTGTATGGTAAAATATAAAGAATTAATTTTTCTTTAGTTCTTGTATTTACTAGTTAGGTAGTAGCTTATCAATTTCTAATGAACTTTATCCCTACTTTTTAAAGGGCAATTTTATACAATTGTAAGTAATAGATTGATATTTCAGTGTTTGAAAATTGATGCCATTTATGAGTTGATTCCAAAAACCTGAGTTCCATGTTTTGTAACAGTTTGGGAATTATTTTACTTTCCATTCTCTATTTTTCTCTGTAAATGATTTCTACTCCTATTTAGGTACCTATTAGCATACAGTTTTCTAAAAGAGAAGTACATATTTCAGTTAACGCTCTGCATTTTTCTGAGTTGTACGTTAAACCTTACAAGAAAAAATCAGATATTTTCTGTAAAAACTATATGATAGAAGAAACAATCTAAATATGGTCAAACAAAAGATTTTGCTTTAAGAAACTAAAGAAACTGCTATAAAATGTGGTGGAAGAGGGAGGGCATGTAAGTTTGGGGTGGTGGAAATTTTTAAAGAAATTCCACTTTTTATCTTATGCAATTAATATTTAATTGGCTACATTTAAAAATAGTGAAAAAGTGATCTATTTGCCGGAGATTTACAGAACAACACTTTAAACTCTTACTTATTCTGAGGTGTTGAAAGGTGAAACATTTGACATTTTCTTTTTGGGTATTGCTTTAAAAAACAGAGGGCGGGAGAGAGGCATTGCCACATCAGAGTTAAAGGTGTTTGTGGTTGTCCGTGACAGCAGCTCTAGTTTTAAAACACCTGTGTTTACTTTCCAGCTTTTCAGAATCTGCCTGAAAGTGGCCTAAGAATGGCACAGGCCTTCAGGATGGCTGCTTTTTTTATAGTACAGAAAAAGAACTAAACTTGACACTTTTATTTTCTGTTGCAAGCATTTGGTTCTTTTATTTTCTCTTATACATTTTATCCCTATACGTTCTTATATATATCTGTAAGATAATGCATGATTTATATAATCTATACATTATACTATAACATAACCATTTTTTTAAAAAAAGATTTCTTCTCAGCCTTTTGTTCACTGACTAGAAAAAGCTGATGAAAAACTGCTTTTTACTGTGCAAATGTTTTTTTTCTTTCTTAACTGAAAGAAGTTTGTGAAAAATAAAAATTGATATACCATTTTAGAGAGAAACAAAAGAAAATTGCATGAACCAAAGTGGCCTAACATATAGCTTTGTTAATTTTTTATCTTTTAGTAGACATTTCTCAAGTCTTCTTTTTGTATCTTTTGCTTTATATGAGTGGTTTTTAGAAATATTTTTATAAACCTACAAATGTAATTTTCCTTTTAGGTTTATTTATGTCTTATTTAGTGGTTTGGAAATAGGTTGAGTTTCAGCCTACCTGTCATCTCTTAGCTGGTCATTGTTTCCAATTTATAGACTTGTACTTTTTAAATAATTATATGGTACATTTTTTATTATTTTATGACATTCATATGACGCTGAAATATTATATAAACTTTATTCTCAATTTAAAATGTTCCTAGCTATGATATTTTAGTTTAATAAAATTGAGGTTATTTATTTGTTTCAGTATTTATTTTCAAACCTCTTTAATTCTTTAGTACAGTAGACATAGCCAGATGTCATATATTCTGTGATGCATTCCTTCTACATGCAAATTCTTGATTACAGTAGCAGACATTTCCGTGAGATTACAGTTTATGTCAAGCCTGGTTGATGTATAAAAGGAATAATTCTATCTTTTGACAATAAATTGATCTTATTTCTCCATGTAACTGGATTTTTAAACACTTTTTTTGTAGTTCAAACCCTTTTGAGAAGCCAATGCAAATATTGAGTCTTCTCCCTAAAAAAATACAAATTTACAGAAATTTGCATATAGCTTCAAGGAGTTTTTGTCCTTCCCAAGCTCACTGATGAGCTCTAGGTTAAGAACCTGTATTCTAGGTCTTATTTTATTTGGATAATTGTTAATTGTTCAGATAGTTGCTTAGACAGTTAATATAGTAGATCACAGAGAAATCACTGAGTCAAATACAGAATTAAGTGCTTAGTTAATATGTCACCATGTTAGGTGTTAAAAGGCATAAAGCAATAATTGACCTTACTAGCTTTAAATGTAAATAGTATTTTAACAATATAGTTCTTACTCCATAATGGCTACACATATATCTGTGTTATAATCCCAGCTTTTCAGTGGATTTGAAATACAAATTATAGTTATCTCATTTTTCCCAACAGAGCCAATTGATAATATGCCTATTATCTATTATACCTATTATCTCAAAATCAATTCAACAAGTATCATTGCATAAAAGCTGTAAAAATAATATTCAATAATATTCCATTCAAAAACCATAAGTTCGGTGTTGATATCCAATTAGGTGAAGAATGATCAGCTGCAGACAGTACCTTAAAGGAATTATAAATGACAATGTGTATTACCTAGAAGATAATGAAACCATAAGAAAAATAACTAAAAACTGAATTTTTAAAATATGAAAGTATTTAGGAAACATTTTTTAATATAAGGAAAGTGGTAAATTTATTTTAAATGGCATAAATTACATAAAAATAACTAGAATATATTAATAAGGATTTATAATAGTTCTTTATTATATATACTTTAACATGGATCAGAAGAAATGTTTTGATCAGATTAAACCACTACTAAGAAAAAATAATTTTATTTCAAGTGTTCCATTTTCATTCTTTTCTGTGACTAGGAAGGAAGTAAAGGGGAGGAAGGATTCTCTGAGGGCTATTAGGACCTTTGTTTCCAGAACCTCAAATTGTTGAACTTAAATCATGAAACCTGATACAGTATTTCCATTGAGTGTATCAGTTTTGTCCTGGTGACAATTCCCATTTGGTAGTGCTATATACCTGTGACCTAACTTTTAGCCTAATTTATGTATATTCACTTTATTGTATTATGTGAAATTTAAGATTCTCTAACAAAAATGTGATATGTGTATCTGTCTCAATTACATTTTTGACTTCCCTATTTATAAGACCATAGTTTTCTCTGTGGCAGGCTTTTTCAGTCTGGAAGCTATCAGTCTTGTTTTTAGAATGTATTTATTATAAAATATTGGGTGTTTTACAATCATGCTTCTCTAAAACTAATATTTTCCTATGTAATTCTACAGAGGAAATGAGAAAACCTCTAAGATCCAAAAGATATATTAAAATAAATAAATAAAGGAAACTTGAGGTAGAAATTAAGATAATTGAACCAAGAGAAGGGAAAGCCAAAGATGTAACTTAAAACTGTGCAAATGTTTGATAATGCTACTTGGAAAATTATATATTATTTCTTGTCCAACTAGAAGTGTGAACCAGAAAAAAATGTTAATCAGTGATTAGGAAAAACATTATGTAATAATTCTTAAACAATATAAGAGCTTAAGAAACATCGTCAGAGTCTCATCTTAGAAAGGATGAAAAAAACTTGAGGTAATCAGCATTGTTGGAGAATTGTGGGGTTTCAACAATTATTTGTTTAAAAGAAAACTGAGACTTTAAGCACCTGTAAGCCTTTTTGTTTCAACTGTTATTGACTATCTTTCAAAAATGCATTAATACATTTGCTTGCCATGGTAAATTTTGTAAATTGAATGTATTTGTATTGGATAGTATTTGCTTGTTTCAAGGGTTAGAAAACCACACCCCAAACTGCTTAAGCATAAATGAAACTTGTTGTTCACATAGTTGAAAAGACCAAGGACAGGGCTAACTTCCAGAGATTATTTTTGTGTATTTATTTTTTACTTTTTTCAATTAATTTTATTGACAGTATATTTCATCCATTGAAGGTGTACAGTCAATGCATTTTGACATATATGCCCGCCGTAATGAAGATACAGAGCATTTCTGTCATCCCACCAAAAGATTTTCTTGTGCTGCCTTCCAGCCTCTATCCCCAGCCCAGCGAACCAGTCATCTGCTTTTTGGTCACAATAAATTCACTTGCATTTTCTAGAATGCAGTGCAAGTAGAGTCATATAATACCTACTCTTTTGTGTCTGGCTTCTTATAACATGATGATTTTGAGATTCATCCATGTCATGTGTAATAGTAGCTCATTTCTCTTTTAACTTAAGCAAATTCTTGCATAGGACCCCAAAACTTTTGTTCGTATCTGGGTTTTGTTTGCACTCTTCTATGTATTGGCTTAACATTCATGAGGTAGAAGCTTCTGCCTTCTCAACTTCCCAGTTGAAGGCTAGAAGGAAAAAAAAGTTGTTTATCAAAAATAAAAACAGAAATTCTAGAATTGGGTCTTTTAAACTTGGATTACTGCTAGAGGTCATGTGCTTACTCATTTATCTCTAAAATGATTACTGTGACCAAGGGAGTGAAATATACTGTTTGCCTTAGGACAATCTAGGTCTGCCCCTGAGGATATGTTATGAATAAGGGAAGGACGGTTTTCTAAAATAAATTTGAAATATTTTCCTACCAGAAACACTAAAAGAGAATGAAGGGTAGTAAAAACAAAAACAGATTTCTACTGTAATAATATGTCTTCTTTATAAGACTAAAAAAATGTATGCTGGCATGTAGTAAAACAGAGTTCATTTCTATTTCTTATCTTTTCAACTCTTGAAGGAAGAAAGATAATCCCAGAGTTAATGTGTATGTGTAGATAATATTTATATATGTACATGAATATTGCATCTAATCACATGATTGATATAGAGTAGATCTCTTGTTTTCCAGCTGGATTTCCTGACATCTTGGTAATCTGATACTTTTTTTACTCTTTTTTGTGTCAATTTTTGTATTATATATTTATTGTTCTGTCTTCTGAGCCTTGATTTTGGATTCTTGAGAATCTTTTATTCATTGGAGTAATAAGACTAGAGAGAATAAAACAGTTGAAGTGAAGAAACTGAAAGGAGAGATTATTTTTGCAGCCACTTTTATCTCGTAGGCATGTGTTGATTATCTGCAGGCAGAAATCTGAAAATTCTAGCTTTATACTCATGGAGAGCCATTGTCAGGTATTTAAAAAAAAAAAAAAGATTTTTGGTTGATATTGAGGGGAGGGAGTATTAAGCACACATCCAGTAGTGCCTTCTGGATATCTGTGACTGCACAGGTTTGGAGATTAAAAACAAACAAAAAGTCTGAAAAGCAGGATGGACTTTGCAGCTGTTTCATAAGAACTAGAGGTTGGGCATGGTGGCTGACACCTGTAATCCCAATACTTTGGGAGGCCAAGGTGAGTGGATCACCTGAGGTCACTTTGAAACCAGCTGGCCAGCAGGGTGAAACCTGTCTCCACTACAAAAAATATGTATATATGTGTGTGTGTGTATAATATATACACATATATATGGACTATATATATATGTGTGTGTGTGTATATATATAGTAAGTATATATATTTTGTGTATATATATATACAAAAAATTAGCCAGGCATGGTGGTGGGCATCTGTAATCCCAGCTACTCTGGAGGCTGAAGCAGGAGAATCGCTTGAACCCAGGAGGTGGAGGTTGCAGTGAGCCAAGTTTGCACCATTGCACTCCAGCCTGGACAACAAGAGCAAAACTCCATCTCAAGAGAAAAAAACAAAAAACAAAAAACCAACTAGAGGCTAACTGACCCCCATACTCTACAGTACTTAATTACAATGATCAGCCCCACTTTATCTACCTGGCAGAGATGAAGGTTAAACCTCAAGACTAAATCATATCTGGAATGTCACTTATATATATACAATGGAAGGCATTCCATTGAAATTTTCTAGATGCACAAGAAGATAAGTCCACAGGCTCAAAACAAAGAGAAATACACATTATATAAACTGACTTAAAGTTGATCCAAATATTGGCATTAGATGACAGGGACTTTACAATAGCTATGATGAAAATATTCAAAAAGGTAGGAGAAATCAGAGACAAAATTGATGAAAATATTAAGCATTCCATTATAAAATTGTAATCTCTATAAAACAATCAAATGGAAATCAAATAGAAATTCTAATAGTAATGAACACAATATCCAAAATTAGATGGGCTTAGCAGAAAACAGGATTAGTAAACTAGATAACAAATCAACAGTAAATTTTTAAATTATAGCAAAGATAAAAAGGAATTAGGGGAGAGGAGACATAGCTAAAGAGACAGTAAAACTCAAAACAGTACAATGTAGGTATAATTGGAGTCTCTGAAGGAGATGAGAAAGACACCGTGACACGCAGGAGTTGACAAGATAGTTGCCAAGATTTCTCCAAAAACTGATGGAAATTTCAAACCACAAATTCTTGAAGCTCTGAGTACACCAAGTAGGATAAGTAAAAGAAAATGACACATGGACACAACATAATTAAAGTAATAAACTCAGAGATAAGGAGAAAAATTTTAAAGGCAGACTGAGGGAAAAAAATTGTTCAAAGAACAGCATTACTGACTTCTGAATTCTCAATAGAAATAACAGAAGCCAAAAGAGATTAGAACAACGTTGTTAAAGCTCCAAAAAAAAAAAAAAAAGAAAGAAAGAAAGAAAAAAGTCAGTGTAAAATTCTATACCTAGTTTAAATATCTTTCAAAGCAGAATGTGACATAGTGACATGTAAACGTAGTTCAGACAAACCCCAAGAGAATTAGTCACGTGCAGATGGGAATTGAAAGACATAGTAAAGGGAGTTCTTAAGTCAAGTGGAGAACGATACCAAACACAAACAAAGAAATGCAAGAACGAATTCAGAGCAGCTAGAAGGATAAATGTGTTTGGAAGTATTAAAATATTGACCTAATGAAGCCAAATCTTCTTTTTTTTTTTTTTTTGAGATGGAGTCTCGCTCTGTTGCCATGCTGGAGTGCAGCGGCATGATCTCAGTTCACTGCAACCTCCACCTTCCAGGTTCAAGCCATTCTCCTGCCTCAGCCTCCCAAGTAGCTGAGACTACAGGCGCATGCCACCATGCCCAGCTAATTTTTGTATTTTTAGTAGAAACGGGGTTTCAGCATGTTGACCAGGCTGATCTCTATCTCTTGACCTTGTGATTCGTCCGCCTCGGCCTCCCAAAGTGCTGGAATTACAGGCATGAGCCACTGTACCCAGCCGCTTATTCAAAATTAATAATAATGTCTTGTGCCATTTCAAATCCATGTATAAATTAAAGTCCATGAGAAAAATAACCCTTAAGCCTAGAACTGGGTAATGGATTCAAAATGTTCTAAGGTTGTAGCATTACTGGAGAAGTGATATATTTATATTAGACTGTTATAAGGCAGGAAAACAAGTTAGAATCTCTAAGATAACCATGAAAAGGACAAGAATTTGAATTTAGGAACTAATGAAGGGGGAAAGTGATATAATAGGATATACTTAAATAGTCCAAGCTAAATATTAAAATAATAAATATAATCCTGAAAAAAAGAGTAATTTGTTAAACCAAGTGGACTAAATGTTCCAGTTACTCCAATTTTGGGTATTTTTTTTTTTTCTTTTCAGAATTATTTTCAGCCTGTCTATATCTACAGAGAAAATCCAATTGGGCTTTTGATAGGAGAAATGACATCTTTACCATTGAGTTTTCTGATCAAGGAACAGTGTATGTGTCTCCAGTTATTTAGGTCTTCTTTGACTTATTTAATAAGTATTCTGTAGTTTTGAACATACGGATTTTGCACATTTGTTGCATTTATACCTAAGTATTTAATATTTAGCACTATTACAATGGTATTAATATTATTTTAACATTTTGCTTTCCACTTTTACATTAATAGTATCCTACAGCTTTGTTGGACTCATTTATTAGTTTTACAGTTGTTTTTTAAAGATTCCTTGGGATTTTCAATGTGATTATGTCATCTACAAATAGAGACATTTGTATTTCTTTCCATTATGTGTACCTTTTATTTCCTTTTCCTTCCTTATTGCATTGGCTGTAAGTTATTTAGCTATATTAAATAATAGTGATGAGAACAGACACCATTGCCTTGTTCTCTATCTTGAGGAAAAGTATTCAGTATTTTACCTTAAGTCTGTTGTTAGCTGTGATTTTTTGTAAATATCCTTTATCACTGTGAGAAAGTTTTAGGCACTGACTAGTTTGCTAAAAGTTTTTATTGTGAATAGATGTTGAACTCTGTAGAAGGATTTTTCAGCATCAGTTGGGCACAAAAGTAATTTGAACTTATGAAATCAAAAATAGATATCAATACGTTATAGTTTATTAAAGAAATTAAAGTCTTGTGCAGTTTGGCTACTTGTAGTGGTTAGAATTGTGTCCCCCAAAAATATATGTTCAAATCCTAATCCCTGTACCTCTGAAGTGACTTTGTTTGGAAATAGGATCTTTGTAAATGTAACTGAGTTAAAATAAGGTTATACTGGATTAGGGTACCACCTAATCCAATGACTGGGGTACTTATAAGAAGAGGAAAATTTGGACACATATACAAAAGACACAGGAAAAACAGCCATGTAATGAGGCAGAGATTAATGTGTCCACAAGCCAAGAAATGTGAAAGATTAATGGTAACTGCCAGAACCCAGGAGAGAGGCAGAGAAGATTCCCTCTCAGACCTTCCATAAGAAAGCAACTCTGCTGACACCTTGATTTTGAACTTCTGGCCTCCAGAAATGTGAGAGCATTTCTGTGGGTTTTAAGCCACCCAATTTGTGGTTCTTTGTTTCAGTAGCCCTAGGAAACTAATACACTGCCCTTTCTGGTAACATATTTTTGAGTTATAAAACATTCTTTCCAAAAAAATAAGCGTGTGTGTGTGTGTGTGTGTGTGTGTGTGTGTGTGTATTTGCGTGGTTTTGTTTTGTTGCAACATACATATAACATCAAACTTGGGTAGTTCATTCTTCTTTTTCTAGGTTCCTTGTAGTGTTTTTTAGTGATCATCAAGCAGGTTTAAAGAAAAGCATGTGAATTACTTACCTTTATTTTGTTTCTAAATTAAAGAGGACATTTTTTGTCCTATCCTTTGAAAATATGATTTTATAGCAGGTCAACTTTTTATTTATTTACTTATTTATTTATTTTAATTTTTCCATAGATGATTGGGATACAAGTAGTATTTGGTTACATGAGTAAGTTCTTTAGTGGTGATTTGTGAAATTTCGGTGCACCCATCACCCGAGCAATATACACTGCACCCTGTTTGTAGTCTTTTACCACTCGCCCCCTTCCACCTCTCCCTACAAGTCCCAGAGTCCTTTGTATCATTCTTATTATGCCTTTATGTCCTCATAGCTTAGCTTCCACTTATCAGTGAGAACATATGATGATGTTTGGTTTTCCATTCCTGAGTTACTTCACTTAGAATAATAGTCTCTAATCTCATCCAGGTTGCTGCAAATGCTGTTCATTCATTCATTTTTATGACTGAGTGGTATTCCATCATATATATATAACTGTGTTCTGTCATATATATATACATATATCTCCACAGTTTCTTTATCTGCTCATTGATTAATGGGCATTTGAGTTAGTTCCATGATTTTGCAAAAATTGAATTCACAAAATTTAAGATTTTGTGTATTGTACTGCTATAAACATGCGTATACAAGTAAATTTTTCATATGACTTCCTTTTCTCTGCGTAGATACCCAGTATTGGGAATGCTGGATTAAATGGGAACTCTACTTTTAGTTCTTTAAGGAGTTTTCACAGTGTTTTCCATAATGGCTGTACAGAGATATAGACCAATGGAACAGAACAGAGTCCTCAGAAATAATACCACACATCTACAGCCATCTGATCTTTGACAAACCTGAGAGAAACAAGAAG
>NW_012113030.1:2646908-2715922 GCF_000951035.1 Colobus angolensis palliatus
AAAAAAAAAAAAAAAAAAAAAAAAAAACTAGTTTACATTCCTACCAGCAGTGTAGAAGTGTTCCCTGATCACTGCATCCATGCCATCATCTTTTGATTTTTGGATTATGGCTATTCTTGCAGTAGTCAGGTGGTATCGCATTGTGGTTTTGATTTTCATTTCCTTGATCATTAGTTATGTTGAGGATTTTTTTCATGTTTGTTGGCCATTTGTATATCTTGTTTTGAGAATTGTCTATTCATGTCCTTAACCCACTTTTTGATGGGATTGTTTTTTTTTTTTCTTACTGATTTGTTTGAGCTCATTGTAGATTCTGGATATTAGTCCTTTCTAAGATGTAAGATTTTCTCCCTCTCTGTGGGTTGTCTGTTTACTCTGCTGACCATTCCTTTTGCCATGCAAAGCCTCTTTAATTTAATTAAGTCCCGACTATTTATTTTTGTTTTTATTGCATTTGCTTTTGGGTTCTTGGTCATGAAATCCTTGCCTAAGCCAGTATCTTTAAGGGTTTTTCTAAAGTTATCTTCCAGAATTTTTATAGTTGCAGGTCTTAGATTTAAGTCCTTAATCCATATGTAGTTGATTTTTGTATAAGGTGAGAGATGAGAATCCAGTTTCATTCACCTACATGTACCTAGCCAATGATCCCAGCATCATTTATTGAAAAGGGTGTCCTTTCCCCACTTTGTTTTTTTTTTTTTGCTTTGTTGAAGATCAGTTGGCTATATTTGGGTTTATTTCTGGGTTCTCTATTCTGTTCCATTGGTCTATGTGCCTGTTTTTATACTAGCACCTTGCTGTTTTGGTGACTATAGCCTCATAGTATAGTTTGAAATCAGTTAATGCAGTGCTTCCAGATTCGTTCTTTTTGCTTAGTCTTGCTTTGGCTATGTGTGCTCTTTTTTGGTTCCATGTGAATTTTAGAATTGCTTTTTCTAATTCTGTGAAGAATGATGGTGGTATTTTGATAGGGATTGCGTTGAATTTGTAAATTGCTTTTGGCAGTATGGTCATTTTCAACAATATTGATTCTACCCATCCATGAGCATGGGATGTGTTTTCATTTGTTTGTGTCATCCATGATTTCTTTCAGCAGTGTTTTCTCGTTTTCCTTGTACAGGTCTTTCACCTCCTTGGTTAGGTATATTCCTAAATATTTTATTTATTTATTTATTTTTGCAGCTATTGTAAAAGGGGTTGAGTTCTTGATTTGATTCTCTGCGTGGTCACTGTTGGTTTATAGAAGAGCTACTAATTTGTGTACATTAATCTTGTGTCCGGAAACTTTGCTGAATTATTTTATCAGTTCTAGGAGCTTTCTAGAGGAGCCTTTAGAGTTTTCAAGGTAAACGATCATATTGTCAGCAAACAGTGACAGTTTGACTTCCTCTTTACAGATTTGAATGCCCTGAATTTCTTTCTCTTGTCTGATTGCTCTGGCTAGGACTTCCAGTACTATGTTGAAGAAGAGTGGTGAGAATGGGCATCCTTGTCTTTTTCCAGTTCTCAGAGGGAATGCTTTCAACTTTTCCCCATTCAGGATTATGCTGGCTATGGGTTTGTCATAGATGACTTTGATTAAATAGAGGTATGTTCCTTGTATGCCAGTTTTACTGACAGTTTTAATCATAAAGGGATGCTGGATTTTGTTGAATGCTTTTTGTGCATCTATTGAGATGATCATGTGATTTTTGTTTTTAATTCTGTTTATGTGGTGTATCACATTTATTGACTTGCACATGTTAAACCATCCCTGCATCCCTGATATGAAACCCACTTGATCATGGTGGATTATCTTTTCGATATGTTGTTGGATTCGGTTAGCTTGTATTTTGTTAAGGATTTTAGCATCTATGTTCATCAGGGATATCAGTCTGTAGTTTTCTTTTTTGGTGATGTTCTTTACTGGTTTTGGTATTATGGTGATGCTGCCTTCACAGAATGAATTAGGGAGGGCTCCCTCTTTCCCTCTTTCTCTGTCTTGTGGAATAGTGTCAAAAAGATTGGTACCAATTCTTTGAATGTCTGGTAGAATTCTGCTGTGAATTCGTCTGGTCCTGGACTTTTTATTTTGGCAATTTTTAAATTACCATTTCAAACTCACTTGTTATTAGTCTGTTCAGAGTATCTAGTTCTTCCTGATTTTAGGAGGGTTGTATGTTTCAAGGAATTTATCCATCTCTTCTAGGTTTTCTAGTTTATGTGCATAAATGTGTTCATAGTAGCCTTGAATGATCTTTTGTCTTTCAGTGGTGTCAGTTGTAATATCTCCTGTTTCATTTCTTAATGAGGTTATTCGGATTTTCTCTCTTCTTGTCTTGGTTAATCTTGCTAATTGTCTATCAATTTTTTTTTAACTTTTCAAAGAACTAGCTTTTTGTTTCACTTATCCTTCGTATTTTTTTGTTTTGTTTTGTTTCAATTTCATTTAGTTCTGCTCTGATCTTGGTTATTTCCTTTCTTCTGCTGGGTTTGGGTTTGGTTTTTTCTTGTTTCTCTAGTTCCTTGAGGTATGACCTTAGAATGTCAGTTTGTGCTCTTTCAGTGTTTTCATGTAGGCATTTAGGGCTATGGACTTTCCTCTTAGCACCACCTTTGCTGTATCCCAGAGGTTTTGATAGGTTGTGTCATTATTTTCATCCAGTTCGAGGAATCTTTTAGTTTTTATCTTTATTTCGTTTTTGACCCAATGCTCATGCGGGAGCAGGTTAGTTAATTTCCATGTATTTTCATGGGTTTTTTGTTTGTTTTTTTCTGAGATGGAGTCTCATTCTGTTGCCCAGGCTGGAGTGCAGTGACACGATCTCTGCTCACTGCACCCTCCACCTCCTGGATTCAAGCGATTCTCCCGCCTCAGCCTCCCAAGTAGCTGGGATTTCAGGTGCATGCTACCACGCCCAACTAATTTTTGTATTTTTGGTAGACAGGGGTTTCACTGTGTTGGCCAGGTTGGTCTCGAATTGGCTGGTCTTGAACTACTGACCTTGTGATCCACCTGCCTCAGCCTCCCAAAGTGCTGGGATTACAGGCGTGAGCCACTGCACGTGGCCTATTTGCATGATTTTGAGGGTTCCTTTTGGAGTTGATTTCCAGTTTTATTCCACTGTGGTCTGAGAGAGGGCTTGATATAATTTCAATTTTCTTGTTGAGGCTCATGTTATGGCCTATCATATGGTCTATCTTGGAGAAAGTTCCATTTACTGTTTAATAGAATATATATTCTGTGGTTGTTGGATGAAATGTTCTGTACATATCTGTTAAGTCCATTTGTTCCAAGATATGTTTTAAGTCCGTTGTTTCTTTGTTGACATTCTGTCTTGATGACCTGTCTAGTGCTGCCAGTGGAGTATTGAAGTTCCCCACTATTATTGTCTTGCTGTCCATTTCATTTTTTAGATCTGTTAGTAATTGTTTTATAATGTTGGGATCTCCAGTGTTAGGTGCATATATATTTAGGATTGTGATATTTTCCTGTTGGACAAGGCCTTTTACCATTATATGATGTCCCTCTTTGTCTTTTAACTGTTGTTTCTTTAAAGTTTGTTTTGTCTGATAAAAGAACAGCTACCCCTGCTCACTTTGGTGTTCATTTGCATGAAATGCCTTTTTCCACCCCTTTAAGTTTATGTGAGTCCTTATGTGTTAGATGAGTCTCCTGAAGGCAGCAGGTAGTTGGTTGGTGAGTTCTTATTTATTCTGTGGTTCTGTATCTTTTAAGTGGAGCATTTAGGTCATTTATATTCAGTGTTAGTATTGAGATGTGAGGTACTATTGCGTTCATCATGCTATTTGTTGCCTGGGTACCTTGGTTTTTTTGTTTTTTGTTTTTGCTTTTTAATGAGGTTCTGTTTTGATGTGTTTCCAGGATTTGTTTCAAGATTTAGTGCTCCTTTCAGCAATTCTTGTAGTGGTGACTTGGTAGTGGTGAATTCTCTGAGCATTTGTTTATCTGAAAAAGACTGTATATTTCCTTCATATATGATGTAGCTTCGCTGGATACAAAATTCTTGGCTGATAATTGTTTTGTTTGAGGAGGCTTAAGATAGGGTCCCAATCCCTTCTAGCTTGTAGGGTTTCAGCTGAGAAATCTGCTGTTAATCTGATAGGCTTTTTTTAATAGGTTACCTGGTCCTTTTGTCTCACAGCTCTTAAGATTCTTTCTTTCATGTTAACTTTAGGTAACCTGATGACAATGTGCCTAGGCGATGATCTTTCTGTGATGAATTTCCCAGGTGTTCCTTGTGCTTCTTGTATTTGGATGTCTAGGTCTCTAGCAGGGCTGGGGAAGTTTTCCTAAATCATTCCCCCAAATATGTTTTCCAAACTTTTAGATTTCTCCTCTTTTTCAGGCACACTAGTTATTCTTAGGTTTGGTGTTTAACATAATCCCAGCCTTCTTGGAGGCTTTGTTCATATTTTCTTATTCTTTTTTTCTTAGTCTTTATTGGATTGGGTTAATTCAAAGACCTTGTCTTCAACCTCTGAATTTCTTTCTTCTACTTATTCAGTTCTGTTGCCGAGACTTTCCAGAGCAATTTGCATTTCTGTAAGTGTGTCCATTGTTTCCTGAAGTTTTGATTGTTTTTTTCTTTGTGCTATCTATTTCCTTGAATATTTCTCCCTTCACTTCCTGTATTGTGTTCTGGATTTCCTTTCATTGGGTTTCACCTTTCTCTAGTGCCTCCCTGATTAGCTTAATAACTAACCTCCTGAATTCTTTTTCAGGTAAATCAGGGATTTCTTCTTGGTTTAGATCCATTGCTGGTGAGTTAGTAAGATTTTGGGGGGGGGGGGTGTTAATGTGTTAAAGAGTCTTGTTTTGTCATATTACCAGAGTAGGTTTTCTGGTTCCTTCTTATTTGGGTAAGCTCTGTCAGAGGGAAGGTCTAGGCTGAAGGCTGTTGTTCAGATTCTTTTATCCCACGGGGTGTTCCCTTGATATAGTACTGTCCCCCTTTTCCTATGGATGTGGCTTCCTGTGAGCCAAGCTGCAGTAATTGTTATCTCTTTACTGGGTCTTGCCACCCAGCAAGCCTACCCGGCTCTGGGCTTGTACTGGGGGTTGTGTGCACAGAGTCCTGTGATGTGAACTGTCTATAGGTCTCTCACCGTGGATACCAGTACCTGTTCCAGTGGAGGGGGCGGGAGGGGGCAGGGGAATGGACTCTGTGAAGGATCTTAGCTTTGGTGGTTTAATGTTCTGTTTTTGTGCTGGTTGGCCTCCTGCCAGGAGGTGGCACTTTCCAGAAAGCATCAGCTGTGGTAATATGTAGAGGAACCAGCAGTGGTCAGAGCCCTAAAGTTCCCAAGAGTATATGTATGCCCTTTGTCTCCAACTACCAGGGTGGATAGGGAAGCGCCATCAGGTGGTGACAGGGCTAGGTATGTCTGAGCTCAGACTCTCCTTGGGTGGGGGATCAGGGCGAGGTTCCCAGGTCAATGGAGTTGTGTAGGTAGGAGCACTATGGCTGCCTCTGCTGAGTCATGCAGGTTGTCAGGAAAGTGGGGAAAGCCAAAAGTAAAAGGCCTCACCCAGCTCCCATGCAATCAAAGGGCTGGTCTCACTCCCACTGTGGCCCCTCTAACAACCTTAAGTCTGTTTGCAGGCAGTGGGTGAGCTGGGCTTAAGAACTTACCCCAGGCTACCTGCCTCTGAGCTGCTAAAGAAAAGAGCTTGGTTCTTCCCCTACCTGTGGAGTCTGCACATTGGATTCATGTCCTCCCGTGAGTTCTGGCCAGGAGGCTTCTTGCCCCATTTAAATTGATACAAAGTTCAGCTGGAGATTTCCTTCTCCCTGTGGTGTTTTCCCCTGTGCCTCTGGCTGCCCTCTCATTGGATTCCTGTGGTGCCAGGCAGGAATGGCCTCCTTGGGGACCCAGCAAGCTCCCAGGGCCCTTCTGCTGCTTCCTCTACCCCTGTATTTTGTTCAGCTCTCAAAATTGACTCAGCTCCAAGTAAGGTGGGAAACTTCTCCCACAAACTAGACCTTCAGTTTCCCCAGTGGGGTGGTCGGGGTGGTGGTGGTCGCGAGTGGATTATCTCCTTTCCCACTTCCGCAGTTGGGGCACTCACAGTATTTGGGGTGTCTCCTGAGTCCTGCAGGAGCACTCCACTTCCTTCAGAGGGTCTGTGGGTCCTCTTAGGATTCCTAGTTTGTTCTTGCAGTTGTTTTGGAGCTAAAATTCATGAGGTGAGCCTCCACATGCTGCTCTGTCCATCCGAGTAGGAGCTGCAATGTAGTCCTGCCTCCCATCTGCCGTGATGATCTCTCCTCTCAGGCCAACCTTTTCGTATCTTCTCTGGCCATCAACAATGATAGCCACTGTAGACACATGTCTAAGGAGACCACCTCAATTTCTATAGAATAAAGAAAAATCATTAAGCAGTTTTGCATATTTTGGGAAAGTGAAAAGTGACCAAAAGCTTATAATATGAAAACCACAATATCACAGGTAAGCAAATCACACCCCTTCTAGCAGTGCTATGTACAAGGTATGCAGGACATTGAACTGATAAGATCTTTTCATTTTTCTTTGATATGAAGTTTATAGACTAAATGGAAACTCCCAAAATTTACCTATGTGTTATGTACCCCAGAAAAGGCAGATGAATGAGGAAAGTCTAGTTTTTATTTGGACAATGTATCAATAGTCTTTTTTATGATTTCTTTGGTTTTATTTAAACCATGGAAATCAAGATGATTTTGTGAAACTTCATTTTTGAAATAAGAGTACCTAATAAGTAGGGGAACATTTGTTGTCATATTTTGACACATCACTTGATATACTATAGAAAGCATGATTGCTATTAAGTGCTGACAGAATCAGCTCTACACTGTAAGAGGCCAATGCATCTCTTATGAAGATTTTCGTTTTTGTTTGTCCATGAGACAATTTAGTTGCAACCTCTGAATGAATATGTGTGTTAATAACTTCACTCAGTTTCATAGACCAATCATGGAAACCATACAATAATGTGTGTTTCATGTGACTCAAGGTAACACAGCAGCTGCTAGTATTGGTGCCATTTTGGGAGGAAAAATAAAACAAACCTCTGACTGATTAAAAATACTTGCCCTATGAGATTCCGTCTTCATATGTGCTTTCACATCTCCTTCTCCAATATGTCCAATCCCAGAATCTTTTCTGTACAGTGTACAGTATAGTCTGTTTTTGTTGTTTATCTCCCTAAGTGAGTGATGCATTCTTCCATTTAATCTTCATTTTTTATGATATCTGAGTCATGGTGGCATTGGAGTTGTCGTCATTCTCATTTTCATTATCTGAGCTTTTAGAAAGGATAGTGATAATATTCACAATGTTAAAAATTAAACTAGCACTCTTTTGATACAAAGCACAATAGTTAATCCACAGAGAAAGTCAAAGATGGATTGTTAACTTTCATATTTACCATGCACTTAAGTTGTACACTTAAGTCACATCACTAGGAGTGATGCAACAATGGATGATCCATTATTGTCAGCCATAAATTATGCTTGCTCACCTTAATGGTCAGGAAAAGCAGCAACTACAGAAAGCAGATAATCTATGCCATGTCCATTAGACACTAACACCAGTGTTGTTTTTAGCTCTATTTTTTTGTACCACCACATGGATTTGTACATTTTCCCCCAAATGTGGTCATCTATTGCCAAAGACTGGGACTTTTTCAGTTTCCCAGAATGATTGATCACCCACTGGAAAACTCTAATATTGTACAGTGGGCTCTTGAAAGTGAAGCAAAGATTATTCTTGGTGAAGGAGGAATTGGATAAGCCTTGAAGATTTTTGTCTGGAAGAGTGGTACTATGTATTACTTGATAATATGAGAGTCAGAGGACAGTAATCTCACAGGTTTTAGTGGCACTAATTAGGGCAGGTATAAGAAGATAGGAAAGACTGACGTGGAGGCTATTAAAGTATTTCATGAATGAAGTAAAGAAGATTGCAGGGCGGGGGGCCTTAAATAATAGCAATAGTAAGAGATAGGAAAGAATGTGAGGCATTTTGAAATAAGTAGCAAAACTTATTGACTCGCTCACTGGATATGGGAAATGAAGGAGATGTTTTAAGATAACTTCAAGTTTTTAAGACTGACTAATTAGAGAAAAAATGTGACTGACAAAGACAGTGAAATTGAGTTTATTTGATTTTTCTAAACAAGTAAGTTAAGTTTAGAAAATGCCTTACTTAAAGCATAAGATATATGGTTGGTATTTGAATATACTGGGACTGAAGCTTGTTGATAAGGATAGTACAAAGCCTAGTTGTCCACTCTGTGGGACCAATATAAATTCCCTGTGGAGTCAATGTTATCCAAAAGGGGGACTATTTTCCACTTGTATGGAAGCAAAATAAATACAACTTTTAAACGTTTGAATGAATAATAGAGAAGAAGCAATGGAATGAAAGTTATTTTTACTCCAACTACCTAACTCCAGGTTTTTTTAGATCTTGGAAAGAAACTACCCCTTGTCCTGTTAATGGTTGTGCCCTACAGAAACTTGCCAATCTACCTAATAAAGAAACTGCTTACTACTCACTTGTTTGCATCACTACTATTCTAAATATGCCAATTTTGAAATGTGCTCAGGGAATCCCTACCATTTGATATAAATAGCCTTTGAGAGACCATATGCAATTCAGGGAATTTGATTGGTCCATGAAGAAAGACCACGTGTACCACATAGTTGGCTCCAATTGAGTCTTTTTTATTTAAAGGAGAAGAAAATGTTAAAAAAAAAAACAAAAATAAGACTTCTTATAGAGAACCAAAGATATTTTGAAGGAGTGATTAAAAAAAGACCATTGTTTAAAAAATGTAATAGGTGATTTTAATATCAATGATCAGGGACAAAAATATAAATAATGATTTGGAACAACAAAGGGAGAAACAGAAAAAACACAAAGAAATGGAGTGAAATGATCAGAAGCAAAACATAATTTATGGAAAATGGAGTAAGTGCAGGAGCAAAAGGAGTAAATGTCAGCGAAACCACATTCAAAGAAATAATAAAAGAAAACTCAGTTGAGCTGAAGGAAAACTTGAGTTATCAAAATGAAAGTCCATAACAATGTCTGAGTAGAATAAATAAATTACATCTTTGCTCGTGTAAATTTATATACATATGCTAAATATATAGACATGTCTGGGCAAAATATCTATACACTAATGGTGAAGAGAAAATATTATACCTCTATAACATTTGTTATAAAATTGTATACAGCTGATTATTTACAAAAGAAAGAGCATCACAGCAGCATAGAATTCCTGACTTGCAATATTAGAAAACAAGACAGTGCAACTATGTTTATAAATCTTAGAGGAAAAGACTGCAATTTGAGGATACTATATCTAGCCAAAATATCATTTATAGAGGAGGACAAAACAAAGACTTTATGTTCATAGTCATAAGATTATGAATATACCCATTTTTTCTTCCTGTAGGAATTACTTGAAGAAGTATTATAGCTAAAGGAAAATTAAAACAGATATCCAAAGAGAATAAAACATTGTATAAGAATCAGTGGAAGGTGGTCTATCTTAAAATTTATAGATAAATTTAAAGCAGTGATAACTTTGTGATGTGTGTTAAGGAAGGGTTCTCAAAATACATTACATAAAATAAGAAAAATAAAAAATATGGCATGGAACTAGTTTAAATTATTCCAAATGCACTATAGGAGTAGGAGTTATGGATAGAGGAGGTTTAAACATCTTATTTTTGCTTTAAGTTTTTTCCTTTGTTGATTGGGCATATCACTTATGAGATGGTGCAAAACTGAAATTAGTGCCTTGAATATGACATTCAGTAAAGCAAAGGTGATTATTTCAGTTAAGAGAAAGAATTTTCTTATTCATAGGGATATGTATGCTGGGTAAAGCTAAATTAATATCTTTCTGTGATACGATTATATATCACATGATTTATTAAAATGTACTTTCTGAACAATTATTAAAGACATCTTCCTGATTTTAAAGTATGCATTTATATTTATTATTGAAAACATTTAATGAAACCTTACATACTACCATCCGAAACTACAGAAAGAAAAAGGAAAAAATTTGCCACCTTTTGGGGAGATAAACATACCCCAAAATGCATATAAAATTAGATCAGTACTATAATAGATACATGCAGAAGCTAAAGTGAAATAGGAAGAAGATGTGAAAGACTTAACTGTGAGGATATTTAGGAGTCTGCCAATGAGCAAGATAGGAAAGGCATACCGAACAGTGGGCACCTGTGTTATGGATGAGACAATGCAGGTGTTTATCCCAGGTAATTAAGCCGTCCAGTGAAATTCTTAAATTGAAATGCATTGAAATTGGTGTGAAAATGAGATATCTTAGGTGCAGCCTGTTGAAAGCAGTTCTGAATGCTTGAGTCTTGTTCCAGTATTTTAAAATTCTAGATGAATTGTGGCCTAAGTATTTTTAAATTTCAAAAAGGCAGCATTTAGAAGAATTGTGTGTAGTAATCAGATGTTCATTATATATTGCCATTAATTTTTTCCAAAGGAAGGAAGATATACATATCGTGGCTTATTTTTAAACAGCAATGAGCTTAGGAACTGTGACTGTGAAACAGGTTTCACTTCTCCCTTCCCTGTTTAGGTCACCTAGGATCTAATGAGGAGACGGCAGGCCTCTTGCTTCAGTAGTAGCCATGGCTGCTCTGCCTGGTTATTTAAGATGGGTAGAATTGTTAGGCAGTAGCCACAACAGTTCCTTTCCACAGAGGAGAAAGAAGCACGATTAGCTGTTACATTGCTTGTGTACTTTTCCAGTATTCCTGCCTAGTGGGAAGGGAAAGGAGGGCTACCCAATATCAGGGTGGAAGATATTTACTGTCACTGCTACCATGCTGAAAAGTTAGATCTTTTCTTAAAATTGAAAAATCACAGAATAATTATATGGCCTAATAGAGATTTTCAAACATAAATGCTAATGTGTTGTTACTCTGTTTACACATTTTGTTAGCTTGTATGTATCAGGGATTCCCTGTAAATTCCAGAATCTTAAATATTACAAATTCTCATGGGAGGTTGGTTTTGTAGAGATGGATAATTTTTTTGGTTTTGGTAATGTGCTTATCTCTCTTGTTTGGTAATTATATAAATGTTGAAATTTCTACTTTAGGAGCCATAATTACATAGAATGTGATAAGATGGGTTTCTAGCTCCCCCCGCCCCCCAAATAGAGATGGAGTCTCACTGTCTTTCAGAGTCTGTTTTTGAACTCCTGGCTGCAAGCAATCCTCTCACCTTGGCCTCCTAAAGTGCTGGGAGTACAGGCATGAGCCACTGTGCCTGGCCTCTAGCTAATATTTTTTATATCAGACACCCAAAATACTTCAGTGGCAACCTACATAATATTGCTTTAGAAAGTTTGGTTCTGTTCATTGTTTTTTATTACAACCTTTCTTGGTGAAATGATTTATCTACATGTTATTTAAAGTTTCTGTCCCTGTTAATTGTCGTGATGTTTAACTGAGGTGTTAAAAACTGATAAGCAGTAGGCTTTTCTATTTAATGCTGGAAGAACAAGCTGCTTGTGATGACCCAACAGGGACATGAGGAAGGTTTGTGAAAGGGGTGCATTCATCCAGCTCTAATCCTTGTTTTCAGAAAGGCAGTGTCTTTGAGTGTTCTCTAATTAGTGAATAGATATGGTTGTAAATTCTTGTAGACACCTCTTTTGTAGGACAGAGATGGTTTGCCTGGCTTGTCTAAATCTTTGTTTTACATTTCTTGTAAGTAAAAATGTAAGATGAATATTTAAAATAGGAAACATAAAAGTAATTTTAAAACATGTAATTAATGGTATTTTATCAATGTGGTCCAACATAGCATTTCTTTTTTAAATCCTCATAATTAGAAACTTGAATTTTGTATTTCAGAAAACGGCGTCTACAAAATAAAATGGTTTTATTTTTTGTTTGCTTGCTTGTTTTGCTGATTTCTTTGTATACATGAAATGTTTACTGCAATGAAATAAATTATTTTTGGGTTTGGTAAAATTACTTCTGCCAGTCACCTAGGAAATATAAGCTAGGGAACAAGTCACTGATATTTAGTCATACCAAGAGGAAATATATTGCTTCAGTGAACTGAATATAAAACATGATCAGTGAAAACACCTGGAAATCAGAAAGAACTAATTTTAGTTATGCTTCTCTTTTTCAAAGAACTTAAGTGCTTAGCTATTATTGTTAGTGCTGGAGAAGTAAGTTGGCAGTGACATTTGAAATATGATAAATAAAAGCCTGCAGAATGTCTGCTTCTACTTGTAGCACTTGTCTGATTCCTTCTCCAGAAATTGCATAATGGAGACTGCCATAGAGTTAATACCACTCTAATGTATCACCATTACTTGTTTTAATAAATGCATTCTCTATTGCTTTATAATGATAAAGATGTAGTTACTGAAACTGTCAAAGTTATAGAAAGAGAAGAATAGAAGCTTTTTGTCTTTATCACCTGTATTAATAACTGGAGATAATTACTGCAGAGCAGCTGGCTGTTGGTTTTAGGGAGCATCAATTGTTCTTCTTACCCAGCTGTTGACTAATAAGGATAGTCAACACATCTGTTTCAACAGCTGGTAATTAACAAAAGCCTAATTGCTGCAACTCTTTTAACATCCAATCTGTGGAAAAGAAGGGATGTAGAAGAATATTATTTACTTTGTGCTTTGCACTTTCTGAAACCAGTTTCTCTTTTTTCTCTCTCCTCACTTTTTTTTTTTCTTACTTTGAACACCACTGCCTTTGTATGAAGCATTGAATGGCAGGAGAACACAATATGGTAATCCAGAGCTTAACTTTTTCAGATCTTTGTTGGTGTTTCTTATTGCAACATTTCTTTGCTAACTTGCAAGATAAAATGGATCAAAAGCATTTTGAGTAGTTCCATACAACAGTTAAAATCCGCAGCAGTGTGCCCTAGGCTGTGTTGCTGTTGTCTGAAGCATCCAAAAGGAAACAGGGGATTCTTTTTTCTTACGCTTTTCACATGCTTAGATACTACTCCCAAATAATTTCCACATTCATATACAGAATTTTTGTTTAAATTACTGCATATGTGATTAACGTAAATGAAGTCAGGTTTAGCAAGGCCTCTTCCTGTGGTTAAAAACTATTTTAATTGTCATCTCTTAAAAACTTAAGTTTACTCATTTTAATGCCTATATGTCAACTTAAAGTATTTAAGAAAACTTTTAGCGTATTTTCGAAATCTTGCTTGGTTTATTTTACATTAAAATGTGATTTGGTCTTTTTAAAAAGTTTCTTTTAAATTAGATAACTTTGATAATTTCTTGTTTATTTTTATAATAAATGAATAAGATATTTGCCGGCTTGGACATGGACACCTGAATAAAACTGTTTCACAAATGAGAGATTTATAAATTAGTATTTCTTTTATTTATATACTTTTAGTACTTTCATTTAATCGTGAACTGTTTCAGTAAAAAAAAATCTTTCATACAGCCTTGATTATAAATCTTTATGTGTTTCTGCAGTTATCATTGTTTGCTACATATGAATTAATGTGTACATGCCACAAAATTTGCTACTTTTTCTCCAATTTAAAAAGTTTGCTTGTAAAACAAAATTGATGAAAATGTTTTCTTTAAAAGTTTTTTTTTTCAGTTTCCGTGGCTGTTTTTTCAATAGTCATTTTCATATTCTTTTACACTTGTTATAGTCTATGCACTTAAAACACTTTTTGATGAATGAAAAATGTATTTGTATTAATTAAAGATAACATAATCATACTGATTTTCCTTTTAATACTTTCATAAAATTTTAGAATAGTCTTATGGTTAATTTGATAGACAATTATTCTGGTGCTTATTTCACTATCCAACAAGTCCTTAGCTAAAATGATAGACAAGTTCACTTGATTAAACCTGCTTCACTAACTTTTCATTTGGCAATATTTCTATGCAGGCAGTTCTTTAATTGATGTTGAAATGGTATAGAAGAAATTCTACCCAAGTGCTTGTCGTGGACTGAATTGCAGATTGCATAATTTCAAAATTTTTTGCTGGCAAGACAAGTTTGGTTCAGCATGTGTTCAGGTGATGAAGTGTACTATAGATGTAGTGAAAAAACATACACGATCCTGAACAAATAAACAAAATACTGCTTGCTAAAATTCTAACTAAATAAAAGGGCACTGGCATGTAGAGAAATGTTTACGACTCAAGTATAAAGGCGGGAAATATTGTCATTTTTGAGAAATGTTTGCTTCTTGAGTTTAAATAAGAATTTAATTTTCTCTGTGTGCTCATGTTCTTAGGTAGTACCAGAGAGCTTAGTGAAAGGAGTGTATCATGCCATGAAAAAGGAGAGTGAACTTTTTTGAGGAACCCACATTCCATCTGATGTTTTCAGTGTTTTCTTGTGCATAATTTGTTTTTATTTCCTGAGAAAATGGCCTCAAGAACAGTTGGTTTGGTAGATGAAAATTCAGTAATTTAATAGATGTTTTCTGAAGACCATTAAATGCTATGTGATTAGTCTCTGTTCTAGACATTAAAAGTGGTAAATCTCATTAAAGGATGAATAGACTACTAGTGAAACCAGTGAAATAGTCAGTGGTTTTTACATCTCAGTAAGAGTGGCTTTCAGAGGTGGAGTCAAGAAGTCTCAGTATTTAAGTATATAAGTAAAGTAATGGGCATCTAACTAGCAACAGATTTAAGATTTTAGTATCTTTTGAGATAGGGTTCATTCAACTTAAAAGTTACAAAGAACAGATAACGTCTCCACAGTCTAAATTAATGAACTAAGAAATCGTTCAAGACAAATATTTTAAATTGTAAAAGGCTTAAGTAAATTATAACAGACACTAAAAATAAAAATACAGAATTGTAAAATAAATGACAGGAAATGGACAAGAGCTAAAAATTGGAGTAAATAGTGTCACCTCTGGAGTTAATCACAGTAGTATATAGTAGCACATTTGAGATTGGAGGAGTTGGGAGAGCAGTTAATGCATAGATAGACTGACTAGTAATCCAAAGTCTAATTCTGGTTCTGCCACTAACCTTTCTATATAGCCTTAAACACTGAGTGTTTAAATAGATCATTTCCTAGTGAATGGTTTTCCTACACCACGGATTTGTTTCCCTAAAGGATTCACATTGTTAAAGGCAGTTGGGAGAAATATTTCAATTTCTATTTTTGAACATTTTATCAATTATATAATTAGTTATATATACCTTTTAAACAGTGACACTATGATAACCTGTAACTATATATATGTAAGTTAGAATATGTGGCAGTTATTGGATATCAGAGACTTATAACACACACCACTCAACTGAACCACACCAGCTGCTTTAGTGATTAAACTGCTTTAAATAGTTCTTATTTAAATAATTCTTACATAGTGTTTAATGTAGTGAGAGAACAGTGAGAGACCACTGTTTAGACGGGAAGGATATTGTCACACAAGTAATACTGAGCTTAAAAATGATAATATTGGAAATTTTCCTTGTACTATTCTTAATCATTTAATCAAAATTCTTATCTAACCAATCTTTATATCTCCCAGGACACTTTATTTTTTCTTTTCTTTCTTCTTCTTCTTCTTATTTTTTTTGGAGACAAGGTGTCACTCTGTCACTTAGGCTGTGTGTAATCATGGCTCACTGCAACCTGGAACTCCTGGACTCAGGCAGTCCTCCTGCATCAGGCTCCCAAGGAACTGAAACTACAGGTGTGCACCACCACGCCTGGCTAATTTTTGATTTTTTTTTTTTTTTTTTGTGGAGACAGGCCCTCACTGTGTTGCCCAGTCAGGTCTAAAACTCCTGGCCTCAAATGGTCCTCCTGCCTTGACCTCCCAAAGTGTTGGGAATACTGGCGTGAGCCACCACACTTGACTCTCCCAGTATTTCTAAAAAACAATGTTAAGAGAAAACATTATTATTAGAGTGATTATATCCAAAATTTTATTTTACTTTTCATGTATTGTGATTTTAGACTAGAAAACACCACATTAAATACTTGAAAATGTCAATCTGAAACTTTTTTTGTTGTGTGCTTTTTTTAAAAAAAAAACAAGTTTAGGTGCAGTGGCTCACACCTGTAGTCTCAGTACTTTGGGAGGTCAAGGCAGGCAGATCACTTGAGCCCAGTAGTTTGAGACCAGCCTGGCCAACACGGTGAAACCCCATCTCAACAAAAATTACAAACATTAGTTGGGTGTGGTGGCATGCACCTATAGTCCCGGCTATCCAGGAGGCTGAGGTTGCAGGATCCTTGAGCCCCAGTGGTCGAGGCTACAGTGAGTTGAGATCGCACCACTACACTGCAGCCTGGGTGTCAGAGGGAGACCCTGTCTCAAAAGAAAAGAAAAAACAAGTCAGGAAAATTATTTAAATAAATAAATAAACCAAGCTAATCTAGCAAATGTGAGACTTATAAACAGTGTCATCTATTTTTGATGGTTGTGATATGTGTTAACTTTCAACATAGACTTCTGCTTCCTGCAGTGTGGCAGGCAGATACTGCAGCGACCGTCTTGCTGCGAAACTGCTAGGTCCTAGATGAAACAGTTTCATCCATGCCAGCATTGCTGGTTTCACAAAAAGCGTATGAAATGTCTAAAGATTTTACTTCACCGAAAAATGAGAGTTGAACCAGAGGCAACCCCCTTCCCCATGATAAGCACACAGAAGGGCCACAGCAGCCCTAAGAAAACACATCTAGAGGAATAGTTTGTATCATCGTTTTGGTCCCAATCCTTGGTCAGCAGCAAAGCTGGGGATCTGAAACAGAAACTCCTGCATTAATTCAGGCCTCTTGAACTTTAGGAATTGTCTCCCTTGGCTCCCTCATGAAACGGACGCAAGTACTCCTTGGAAGAAGCCATCCCCAGTTTAGTCCAGCAGTATTTCCAAGATTATTACAGGAAAATTTGATTTCAAAATTAAAGATCAATCAAGCACATCAGAAAGGAAACCATCATGAATGACAGCAGACACAACACAACAAAAACAAACAAATAATAAAGTCATCTAAGTCTCTACTGAAAAAAAAATACAAAAAAAAGAAAACTAGCTGGGCGAGGTGGCGGGCGCCTGTAGTCCCAGTTACTCGGGAGGCTGAGGCAGGAGAATGGCGTAAACCCGGGAGGTGGAGCTTGCAGTGAGCCGAGATCCTGCCACTGCACTCCAGCCTGGGCGACAGAGTGAGACTCGGTCTCAAAAAAAAAAAAAAAAAAAAGAATATAAGTAGCTATGTATGAAATGTTTAAATGATATTTAAATAAATACAGTATGAACCACAACCCTGAGTAATCCACAGGTGCTTTCTAGGAAACACTAGGCAAATCTGGAGAAAAAAAGTTGCAAATTCTTACAAAAAAAGACAAAAAAATTATTTAGAAATAAAACACTCTGCAAGACATTGACCATCAGGTTACACACAGCCAAAAAAATAATTCGTGGCTGGGCACAGTGGCTCACACCTGTAATCCCAGCACTTTGGGAGGCTGAGGCTGGTGAATCACAAGCTCAAGAGATCAAGACCATCCTGGCCAACATGGTGAAACCCCGTCTCTACTAAAAATACAAAAGTTAGCTGGGTGTGGTGGCACACACCTATAGTCCCAGCTACTTTGGAGGCTGATGCAGGAGAATGTTTGGACCCAGGAGTCAGAGGTTGCAGTGAGCCGAGATCGCGTTACTGCACTCCAGCCTGGTGACAAAGCGAGACTCTGTCTCAAAATAATAATAATAATAATAATAATAATAATAATAATAATAATAATTCATGCATTAGAAGACATATAAGTTGGAATATATCTAAAAAATTACCCATAATTCAACACAGATGGATGAATCAAATATTAGGAGATTTACAGTAAGATGATTCAACAAGCATTTAATTGGACTCTGAAAAGGAGAGAATACAGGCCATCCAGGAAAAGCATCATTAGAACTGAAAATGACTGAGATTTTTCTAAAACTGATGGAAGATACCTATCCACAGCAAGATAAGAAATCTAAACCCAATCATACCATAATCAAATTGAGGAATTCTAACATGAAATAATTCTAAACATCTAGCATTGTAACATAAAATTATAAAAGTAGCCAGCCAAAGGAAAAATACAGATTCCTTTCAAATGAGCAACAATTAGGCTTGAAGATGACCTCTCCACAGAACAGTGGAAGTCAGGAGACATTAGAATAATGCTTTAAATGTACTAAAAGAAAATAACTGCCTGTTTAAAATTATATACCCAACATGAATATCCCTCAAGAATGAATATGAAATAAAGACATTTTCAGACAACTAAAAACTGAATTTTTACAATTTCAGAATTGTAGTAAAGAAACTTTCAGGAACTGTTGTTTAGACACAGGTACATGGTTCTATAGGGAACCTCCCAACCAGGAAGGAATCGGAACACAGAAGAAAAGTGACTAATATAAATGAATATTAGTTCAACAAAATAATAATATTTTGGGGGGTTTAAAACTATGTAAAAGGAATTAAAATACATTTTTAAAATAGCAAATAAATTAGGAGGCAAGTAAATAGAGTTAAAGGATTTTAAGTTCCTCTTATTGTCCAAGAGTATTAATATTAAATTTTCTATGAGCCAAACTACACCTTGTAATTTCTGAGACAACCATTAAAAGAATAGAAAATGAAAGTATGGCATTCAGAAGTAAATAAGGAGAAATGGGATGATAATAAATGAATCAATTCAAAAGTTAGCATAAAGAGGTTTTATTTTAAAAATATAACATAGAACTAGTGAGGAATGTAGAAAGCATACAACAAGATGATAGATTTAAAGCCAAATTTATTGGAAATTTCTTTAAATGTCAAAGCACCAAATGTTCCACTTAAAAACAAAGATTGTTTAACTGGAGAAAATATGCTGTTTACAGGAGTCACATCTAAACCTAGGCATATAAAATAGATTGAAATTTAAAAAATATAAAAACATATCAGACAAACACTGTTCAAAAGAATGCTGTTATAGCTATATTAACATCAAATGCAATTTGAAGCTATGAGGTCTTAACATTTTCTTTATTTTGCATTATATTTAATAGCTGAAGTCGTATCTCCTTGATCCTGTTACAATGCAATGATACTACACAACACATGATTTCTTTCACACAACCACTATGAATTTCTTTTTTCCTCGTTCTACCATTATTTACTCTAAAGAACCTGTTCTAGAACAGTGCGTATTTTAGATATTTTCTTTCATTGTCTCTAGAAACATGTTCATTCTAGACAGGCCAAGCATATTGAAAATGTGCTCAGTTTTTCCATTCCTCATGTTTTCAGGTATCTGACAACTAACCAAAAGCTTGTAAAGATGATCAGAGATTCTGGGCTCTATGTAAACCTGTGGCCACTCTAGTTTTCTGTGGTTGGTGAACTATGGCTTCTGGACCAGCTGCCTGTTTTTGTAAATAAAATTTTATTGGAACACAGCCATATCTGTTCATTTACATATTGTCTATGGCTACTTTCTTGTTACAATAGCAGTTGATTCCTTGTCCCAGAGACTGTGTGGCCCACAAGCCTAAAATATTTATTTTATCATCCTTAATAACTCCTAGTCTAGACTACCACATGGCTTGAACTTATAGTTTAAGCTAAGTCCTTTCTCACCTTATTCGCCGGTCACTTAGTACACTGCTGTTCCTTACAGACATCAGTTACTTCATAATAATATCACATCAAAGGTTCAATTGTGCCTCTTATATAGCTTACATATTCACTTTGATATGGCTAGATGAGATAGTAAGTTACCTCTTTTTATCATTGCATAATAATCCTGTGAGATAGATATTATCACTTTCATGCTACCAATGAGATTTATGTTCAGAAGCCTTAACTTGTTCAGTCCTCAAGCTGATTGCTGGTAGCCTAACCCAAGCTTGCTTAACTCCAAAGACCTTGCTCTTAACCACCTCATGGTATTACCTACTTTCATCTCAAATGAATGTGGAAGCTCTTTGGAAATGTGAAATACTAATCTGTTTTAATTGTGGCATCATAATATGTAATAGTATACTTCAACAATATCTACCAAGTATTTGGTATGTGCTGAGCACGGCATTCATGTTTTGGGACTACCATATAGTCCCTACCTTGACATGTATGTATGTAAATAACTGTGATGTAAGATAGGTTGAGATAGCTGTCATAAAAAAAAAAAAAAGGCTTTAAAAATCACTAAGGCAAAAACAACCCAAAGGTTTATCACTGGAATGGAATAGATAAATGAATAGTGGTATATTTATGCTCATTATATACTGTACAGCAGTTATAATTGTATACAATAAGGAACAAGAAACAATGTGGATGAATCTCACAAGATTAATGTTGAGCAAAGAAAAAAAACAGAAAAGAATATATATTATATTATTCTATTGATAATAAAGTTCAATAATAGGCACTACTGATCTATGATAGTAGAAGTTAAGATGATGGTTACCTTTAGGGAAGGTGAAGATTAGGTAGAGCCATGAGGATGTTTTAGGGTGATGGAAATAATTATATTTGTTTGTCTAGTTTCTTGTTAAACAGGTGTGTTCACTTCATGAAAATTCATTGAGCCCTGAACTTTTCTTTTTGTATATTATACTTCAATAAAACATTCATGTAAAACAAAATAAAATTTTAAAAATATTACTAAGGATTTTGCAGGTGAAAAAGTTTCTGGAATGGGGAAGATAATCAAGAAAGGACTTTATGTAAGAAGTAATAATTAAAATGAGCCTTGAAGGATTGATGTAGATTTGATAGCATGGCATAGATTTGGTGTTCTAGATGGAGGGAATATTACAATTAGGCAGAATTTATGGCAGATCCTTGGCTAAAGTGAATGTGAAGGAATAAAAGAGAGTTCAGTGCCACATTGTGGAAGGCCTTAAATGCGAGCATGAATGGTTTATGCTAATTTAAATATTATCAAATATTTAATACACATCTTTATTTGTACCATGTATAAAATCATGCATATGTGTATAGTTCCAACTCTCAAGGAGCTCATAGTTTAAAAAGGAATATAAGTATTAATGTATTTTAATAGTATTAATCATTTAAATATAAATGTTAATATAAATATTGAAACAAATAGCAATAGCAAAAAAAGAACTCCATAAAGAAAATGAGAAGATATGCCTAAAGTTGTCTCAAGTTTTCCAGCTTCTAGAAGCTATCCATGTTCCTTGGCTTGTGGCCCCCTTTCATCTTCAAGGTCAGCAATGGCCAGTTTAATCTTTCCTACACTGCTATCTCTCTGGTTCTTATTCTTTGCCTCCCTCTTCCACTTAAAAGGATACTTGTGACTACATTGGGTTTACCCAGATAATCCAGGATAATCTTCATCTCAAGGTCACCTGATTAGCAACTTTAATTCCACCTGCAACCTTAATTCTCCTCTTTTCATATAACCTAACGTATTCACAGGTTCTGGGGAATAGGATGTGGCCTCTTTGGGAGACATTATTCTGCCTATTATGCCCAAAATAAGAACTCCTCCCAGCTTACATGTGGGCATGAGACCACAGGTAGGATCCAGTAACAACATCTGGTTGGAGTGAGGGATTGGGAAACAAGGCAGTTCCTAAAACACCTTAGTTTAAAAGGCTTTTTTACTAGATTGTTTTATCCCATAAACATAGTGCCTCAAGGCTACGGGCTTTTCAAAGGCCTGCAACAATGCAGGGGAGTCAAATATAAGTTAAAAACTAACCAAACCCAGTATTTCTGCAACAAAATGTAAATATTTACAATTAGTGAGATAAAGGAAGACCATAAATAGCTTTACATCAGTTTACCTAGGTTTAACATGAATTGATTTCAGTACGAAAAATTTTTTTAAAGTTCTTTTTTGTTTTCAGAAATGTTGGGGTTTTTGTATTGTGAATAAAGGATTATTAACCTATAATTTTAATGACTTTATTAAGAATCAAATCTGACATAATCTTTAATAATACCCATAATACACGTGAAAAGACAAGTTGACTTCTCCCAATTTAGTGAATGACATATTTTCATAATAGGCCATCCATGATCAGTAGTCCAAACGTTTCCTAAAAGCATGAAACTAATTTATACACCCACCCGAAATGTGAGAGATTTCTAGTAATTTCACATTGTAGCCAGTATATCCTACTATTGTTAGTCATTGTAATTTTACCTCTTCAATTGTGGATGAAGTGACAGCATATTGGGATTTAAATCTTATGTCCCGGAAAACTAGTGATGTTGAGCATGTGTATCATGTTTGTCAGCCATGTGGATATCTTCCCTTGTGAAATATCTCTTCATGTCTTTTCTCTCATTACTACGAATATTCTGTCTTACTGCCCCTGGCCTCCATGGTTTCTTATAAGAAATTCACTGTTAATCTTATGGAGAATCCCTTTTAAATAATGAATCATCTATCTTTTACTGCTTCAAGGCTTCTTCTTTGTTTTTGCTGATGTAGAAGCACAATTACATGTTTATGCCTCTGTATCTTAGTATTTAGTGTTTTGAAAAAGCCAAAGTGATACAATACTTTGGAGGGTATAAATTTAGGCAGAAACCAAATCCAAGTAAACAGGCACAGGTCTGGATTCAAGATTAAGCCAAGTACTAGGAAACAAGCACAGAATGGAACTCAGGCTAGTTGACTAAGAATAGTGTCTTAAAAACACACTTGCAAAACAGGCAGAACACTTGCTGAATCATTAGAGAGAGTTTTTTTTCCTCTACCTTACCTGCATGTGTGTAAATGGATAAATGCTTAGAAACTTGTGCCACCCCTGCCCCCAAAACAGAATAGGCTTCTTTGGGAGTTAGTTATTGCAGTAGAGAGAAATCCTCATCATCATTATTCCTTAAAAATAGATTATATACTATTACTAATATTTCCGAGAATGGTAATACTACTTTTTTGCCAGGTGTCTGTAAAGTCGAGGGAAACACCACAGATGACCTTTTGTCATTAAATGGACTAACATCCAAAAACTATATACGTGCCTCCAAGAAAAGCTTGGATGGCATCTTAAACTGTATGAGTTATGTTTAAAAAAGTAATTCTTATACCAATTTATTTAAATCAAATTAGGTAATATAATTCATTGATAAAAATTAGCACAGATTTTTTTAAAGCACCAAATTTTGCCTAGTATTTATAACATAACAGTTAAAAGGAGAAACTTGGGCCATAATTCCTGAGTTCAAACCCTTGCTCCACCATTCATTAACTGGCTGACAAGTAAGTGATGTAACATTTTCCTCATCTTTATAATAGAATAGTAATAGTAGCTACTACACAACATCTTGTGAGAAATGATATATGAATATAGAATGCACTTAGAATAGTGTCTGGCATGTCTTCCTATTTTGCTGTGTCTGTGTATAACTGTAGTACCATATTGTTAGAACTTGAAAGAAGACCAGAATTTGCCCCCTCATTAACAGACAATCTGCGTAGTTAATAATCTCTCTTATTTTCCTCTCTTCCGAAACGGTACAAATAGCATTTATTCATTCAATGAAAGTATTCAAGCTCCTACTATCTCAAATTAGATAATATAGTACAAGTCTTATACATCACACATCACTATACATATTTAAAGTATTATAAATTCTACTATTGGTGTTCGTGATAAAGATAATCCAACTTAAACTATACTTAATAAAAAATATCCATTAAAATCAAGTCTTTAAAATGTATTCTCTTTTCACAGGTGATCACTGAAATCCTATGACACATAGTAAAAGGGGATTCTTGAGGAATACATTTTGTATACAGTCATGTGTCACTTACAGTGGGGATCCACTGTATGTATCCTTAGGTGATTTCATCATTGTATGGGCATAATAGAGTGTATTTACACAAACCTAGGTAGTATAGCCTACTACACACCTAGGTTATATGGTGTAGCCTATTGCTCCTAGGCTACAAACCTGTACAACATGTTCAGCTATGACACAACAGCAAGTATTTATATATCTAAACATATCTATACATAGAAAAAGTACAGTAAAAATATGGTGTTATATTTTTATGGAACTATAGTCATATATGTGGTCTGTTGTTGACCAAAGCATTATTATTCTGTGCGTGACTGTACTAATTTTGTTGGGAAGGAAAATTACATGATCTATGACAAAGAACACGAAAACTCTCCTTACCTTAGTCAACAAAGACTTTCTGGTGAAGATAGAATCATGAGGAAGACCGTAAGCAGCAAGACCTCTCAGGGACTTGGACATCTTTCATTATGTGGAAAGGTTTTCATGGTACCAGCCAGATCTACACTAGATTTTATTTTCTTTACTTGTTTTGCAGCACATCTCCTGCTTCTTCATCTGCTGAGTGATCCAGCTAGTTCATTTATTAAAGCATTTACTATGTCCCAGGCACTGTTGTGTTTTACAGATTTTAACTTAGTTCTTCCTAACATCAGCCCTCTAAGATATAAACTACAGTTACTCCACTTTGTAGGTGAGGAAATTGAGGCACATAAAGATTTGCTAACTTGCCAAGATAGGACAGTTTGTAAGTGGTGAAGCCAGGATGTGACCCCAGCCTTTCTGGTTCCATAGACTATGCTTTTAATCACCATGGCTGCACTGTCTTTCTGGCATATGTTTCTCTCCCCTGCCTTTCTCTCCTCCATGGCTTCTGCTTACTGCCCATGAATCAGTTTCTGCCTGTGAATGTTCTGAGTTATACTTCCACCACAAACTCTTTTCTTCTCTCTCTCATCATGTCAGACTATCTCATATATCACTCGACAGTGTATATATGACTACTTTTGACTGAGGAACCTCATTATCTCTGGTCTGATAAACAGAGAGACATGACATCAGGACAAAATAGAACAACCTCTAAGGAATCAGCTGTAGGGAACAATACACTATGGTAATACACAATGGTAAGCAATCCAAGCCTTCCTGTGAACCGGAGGTTTAATTGAAACCTGGTCATTTTTATCCTTGTGAAAACAGCTTTTAACTTTTTGGGTATCCTTATACAAATTATTTAGTTATGTTTCTTTTCTACTAGGTTCTTAACCTTCTTCTGAGGTTAAAAATTAAAATCCTGGTAGGTCTATGGTCATGTTCTTTGAACAATTGTCTAACTTGATGTATTGTTTGAAGATACACCGTTATATATTTTATGGATGTGTTTAATAGTGCTAGCTCAATCATATATATTTATGGTTACTCTGGAAATAACTCTATTAAGATAACTAACACACATATTAAATTATACCATATTGAAATGTGGTCTTGTATGGTAAAATAAGCAACGTTTTCTGGATACTTGTTAGTTCCAACTTCCTTTCTAACCAGCTATGAAACCTTGCACAATTTCCAAATGTTTCCCTGAACATGTTGTATTAGCAACAATTTCCTCCTCTATAAAACTAAGGTTCCTTATTACCTCTGAGATCCTTTCCAAGTCTAAAATTATTTGCTTCTGTGATTTAATATGTACTATATGCTTCTTTATTTAGCAGATATCACACATAACATCAAATGTCTCTGTTCTAAGATAAAAACCAATATCTATTCATGGTCTTGGAGTTACCAAAATAAGGCTTAACTGTATCAGACTATAACTATTAAAAACACATTTAAACCAAACATAACAAGATCTCAAGGACAGATAAAAGTGGTTTATCCACAATAGTGGTTAAGAATAGTGCTTAGTGATGTGAACAGTGGAGTCTTTTCTTTGCCATTCTGAGTTACTAAATTAAACTCTAATGAAACAGTGTAGTTCATTTCTGATACAGTGCCAGTACAAATGGCTGTCCTATTTAGATGGCATTGGTCAAGACTGATATCAAGATAGGTAACTATAAGACTAGCTTAACATTAGTTAACCAACCCATTTTTCAGTCACGGAAGGTATAATAAAATACACTCTGATTATTCTGTGAACTTTCATTATTGTCATTAACTCTGTTATCAAATCATCATTTGATTCCATTGTGACACCTGGAATTAAGTAATTTATATATGATGTGTACAGTGGTGTAAAAAGAAAATATGTATTTTGGAACAAACAGGTCTGAATTTCTATTTGAGTTCACTAGCTCTGTTAATAATTAGAAATTACTTAAGCTTTATAAACCTATGTTTTATACCTTGCAAAATAGGGATAATAGGACCTACCTCATAGGTTGGTTATGAGAATAGACTATAGTAATGTATTTTAAACACTTGAAAGAATGCCTAACATAGTAGGTGGTCAAAAAGTGGCATTGATTTGTAGTTAAGCATGGATGCTTTAAAGTGATATCATTATAGGCAGAAAGTTTGGGAGTTTTTTTAATAAAGATATAAGTTTATTATCTATATATAACTTTATATATCTATATAGATATTTATATAGATATATAAATAGATATATAGATATATAAATATCTATATAGATATATAAAGTGTAAATACACACTTACCACAGGACTCAGCGATTTCACTCTTAGGTATTTACCCAAGAGAAACAAAGTTATATTTCCACGGAAATGACCTATATGTAGATATTTATAGCAGCTTTATTAGTAATTGCCAAAGAACTAGAAATCAGCCAAATGTCTGACAGGTAAGTGGATATACAGATTGTGAGACATTCATACAATTGAATACTACTCAGTGATATAAAAGAATAAACTACCAATACATGAAATAATGTGGAGGAATCTCAAAAAATTATGTTTAGGTAAAAGAAGGTAGACTCAAAAGACTGCATACTGTATGATTCCATTTATATGACTTTCCTAAAAAGGAAAAACTATAGGGACAAAAATCACATCACTGATTGCCAGAGGCTGGGTGTGAAAAGAAGGCATTGACTCCAGTGTTGCACAAGGACCATTTGGGGGTAACAAGAATATTCTGTGTCAAGCCTGGATAACTTTGTCAAAATTTACAGAACTATGTAGTGAAAATGGGTAAATCTTTACCTTGTATAAATTATGACTCAATAAGTCTGATATTGAAAAGTCCACGTGTGTACTTACTTGCATACATGTTTACTTTGATAAAATTTTACCTAAAATATGACTATCAGAAGAAAAAGTGTTATACTTGTGTAAAATGTTTATACTATAGTAAAAGTATAAAATATTCTTGTAAATAATGAACCCAAATTCATAAAAGTGTTTTTCTTTGGGGCTGGGAAGGAAGAAAGGGATGTGACTGATGAGTGTGATATGTGGAATGGGGTAGGGATTTTTTTTTTCTTTTTTAGAAACAGGGTCTCACTTTGTTCACTAGGCTGGAGTGCAGTGGTGCGATCCTAGCTCACTGAAGCCTTGAATTCCTGGGCTCAAGCAATCCTCTTGCCTCAACCTTCTGAGTAGCTGGGACTATAGATGCATGCCACCACACCCAGCTAATTTTTAAAATTTTTGTAGAGATGATGTCTTGCTATGTTGCACAGATTGGTCTCAACCTCCTGGGCGGAAGTAATCCTTCCACCTTAGCTTCCCAAAGCACTGGGAAATGAGGCATGAGCTACCATATAGGCATAAGCCACTGTACCCGGCTGATTTTTTTCTGTGTGTGTGAAGCAAAATAGCAATTTTTGAAAAAAAAAATTAAAGCAAGTTGTGTATAACAGTGTGTATAAAGCGCTATCAATTTTGTAAATAGGGATAATTTATTTGCAAGTATCTATATATGCTTATATATGTACGAACTATCTCTGAAAGAAGGTACAACAGACAGATAACTAGTAATCTCAGGAGAAGGGATTTGTAGTACTGAGGATAGGAGGTGGGAGATTTACTTTATATTGTATATTCTCTTACACTGAGTTTTGTTAGTTTTTGTTTAATGCATGCATTTATTTTTGTAAGTATACACATAAATGAGTGCATGCAGTTTTTATAAAAGTAATTGTCAGAAATATGGGAATAGGATGCCAGAAAGAAAGACAGGAAAAATACCTGGTTTGTTATTTCCTTGATATTTTTGATATGACATTTATTTTTGACCTATAGTATGATAGGATTATATGATATATCAATCTAGGAAATACTATAGAAGTAAATAGCACATTTAAATTGGTTGAGTGTTTCAACAATGCATGCAACAGATACCCAACTCAAACTAGCCTAAGTCACCCTCCAACTTACCCCCCAACAAAGGATTTTATCTATCCTGGAAGTCTAGGAAGCAGATCTGGATCTGTTTTCTGGCATATGTGAATCCAAGAGTAGAAATGATATCGTCAGGACTCGATTTTCTTCAGGGGCTAGTGGGATGCAGTACTTCAATTAGGCAACCTGGATCTTATACCTGAGGTGATGGGGGATGAAATTCACTCTAGCCACAGAGACTGAACAAGATCTCTGTAGCATAGGGTAAGGTATTTCCCAAAAAAGAAATGCTGCCAGATAAGCATATATCTGATAAAGTAAGGATATTGTAAAGCCAGAAAGTTTATAGTAGCTTTGAACATAATCACTAGGGCCTAGGAAGAAAATTAGATTCTGGGAATTAAGAAATTGAGTGAACTGTTATGAAACAACACCAAGTCTTCATAGTCAACTAAATGTGGGAGGAGAAAGTGAAATTTTCAATAATACCTTAAGCATGGGAATTTAAACTTATCACAGTCCCATTTTCATTATGAAAAATTCTAGGCAAAAACTACATTTTAGTGTTTTCCTACAAGAATTTTTGTTTTGTTGGTTTGTTTTGGTTTTGGTTTCTGTGCACAGCTACCAAGTAAAAGACTTCAAAACAATCATTTTATTTCAGCATTTGTACATATGTAGTACTGGCACATATTTATTTAGTAAAATCTCTATTACCTGTTCAGTATTTGATATTCCTTAAATGCACGTCTGAAGTCTGAAGTTTTTAAAGTTGAATGTGATATGTGTGATTCTTTTTGACCTGCCATTAGTCACAGTGGGTATCTGTCTTCCAAGTTACCATTTTAATCACATTTTATGGTATACTGAAAATTGGAAAAGCTTTCATTCTTTGACATTAAGAATCAGTCATCTATTTTTACTTTAGATGCTTTTCCCTAATTTTTTTGGAATGTTTTATCTCTAATTATGGACTATGGCATGTTAAAGCAAGCTTTCAAACATCTTAAATTTAGCTATAAGGTAACACTTGGATAGAATTTACCAGTTCAGAGAACAAATTAATCTTAATGCTAAAACTTATATGCAAAGGTCCGAACTGCTGCATGTTTTTAAAATTATCTATTATTAAAATAGAAAAGTGGTATTCTGTAAAGTTCACTTTTATTACGTTGATTAATTTTCCTATAATCAGGATTTTACAATTTTTCTATGACTTCTTATGCAATAGAACAATTCCAGTGAAATTATATGAATTCAGCAAAATTCTGAACCTGTGGCTCCAAACTTCTATTACTTTTTAATTGTTGGTGGTTTTCCTACTTTGTGAGGTTTGTGACAACAATTTGCTCTGTGTTACCTTTCAAACACCACTTAAAGCAAAGTGAAAGATAACCATTTTATGAAAATTTAACTTTGAATAAGCAGTACTAAAATCTGACTTACCAGTGCCAGATTTTCAGTATGTTGAAAACTGTTTTTGGTGTTGTTTGAAATCTAATGGGAATGATGGTGGGAGGGTGGCAAATTCTTTTTAAATTACTATGTTGAACCTCATTGAAAAAAACTGATTACCCGTTCTTTAAAACTGAAATATTATAGCAGGATGGAACAATAATGCCCGTTTAATAAAGTATCACTGGCATTTAGGGTTGCTGCCATTCTCCCCTTTCAGAATTTGTTTTTCTCCCACAGAGAAGGAATTGAAAAGGTTAAGTCATAACTGTAAGAATCAGTTTGTAGGCTGCTATATTTTTTTCACATTCAGTATCAAAGATGGCTTGACAACATATTTAGAATTTTCTGAGTTTTACTGTTAATAAAGTTAAAAGAAAATCTAGTATGATCAGGCAGTGGAGCCACATTAAATTTGTATGTGAAACACACATTGTACTTATCTCTACTCTAGATATTGCTCTGAAACCCATGTTCCACTTTCTGAATTCTCTGTATAAAGTTAAACATTGCAGAAGGGCATATATCTGATGATACAGATAAATAAGGTTGAAGTTTAGTAATGAGCAAGGTTGCTAAATTTAATATGTTCAAGTTTTTAGTATTTGTGTTATTAATGCCTTTAGACTATTTTCTGGTAACTTATGAGACTCTACTGAAAACATTCATAGGTTTGTTTTTTTTTTAACTGTCAGTAATTTGAGATTACTGTTCTTACTGTAGTACTCTCTTTTATCACACCAAAATGAATACTGAATTTCTTAAAATATTAATTGTTTGCAGGCAAAGTTGTTATCTATGCAACAAGCCAGAGAAACTGCAGTTCAACAGTACAAAAAACTGGAAGAGGAAATCCAGACCCTTCGAGTTTACTACAGGTAAAATTCTTTTCAGCCTGGGGTTAAGTAAATATTGTTAGTTTGGGAAATGTTTCTACCTGATTTTACAATAGTGAATAAGGAAATACCTCAATGAAATTAAATATTATGCACTTAAAGCATTTTTATAACTAAAAAAAGATTCAGGCTTATAATATTTATTATTCTACCTCTTTTCTTTCCTGTATTTGGTCAAGTTTAAATTTCTACTCTCATCATAACTATGAAATTTACATAATCCATTACCAGTTGTCTAAATGAAGCCTGGATAGCTGTTGAGCTATTTGTCCATCTAAATACCACCTCTAAAACAATTGTAAATGTAAAATATACATATATTTATATTTATACATATAAATGTAATATATATTTAAATATATATTTTTAAAATATATAAGGTATATTTTAAAGGTAGCACATGCATAGCAATAATAATAATCTTTCATGTATTTTAATATGACAGACTTATTAATTTATGTTACAGGAGTATTCACAACTACTCCTGTAACATTAATAAGGTAGGTATTTTTTAATGAAAATGAATAGAAATGTCAGAATGCATCTCTTATAGTAATGGTAAACTTTTGTTTCAGGTTTGTATGTGAGAAACAGAGAAAAGACTGTGTATTGGGTTACGTGTAAAACATATTCTTACAGTGGATCATGGTAGAAAACATTGAAAAAACACACCGATGTACAATGCTATGTATATTCTTTCATTACTAAGTTTAAAAAAATCCTCAAGTCTGAAATGTAGAAACTCACTAAGGGGGCTGTTAACTTTTTGAAAGATTTTTGTTTTAATTTGGACCTTTTCTGAGAATAAAGTTAAAATGCATAAAATGCAATTAAATCAAAATGTTTAATTGAAATACAGTTAAGAAAATATTGTGTCATGATATATCACGATATACATGCATCATTATTAATGGATAAAATAACTAGATCTAGCAGTAAGTCCATTAACAACTTTAATTTCAAGCCAGTGATGACTGTAAGTGGTATTTTTGGATAACTGCAAATGCTGAAATGTGACATGAAAATACCAGTGATTTCTATGGGTGCAAACTCTCAAGAACCACTGATAGTACTACTGCAATTTCTTGCTCATGTTCGTAATTGTAGGAAATACTGTAGTTCCATGAGAGTTGGTGAAAATAAAGGTGTAATTCTTTCCCATTCCCAGGTTAAGCCCTCCTGCTTTGGAGCAATGTTAGTAACATCTGCAGTAGTTGGCTATTGTTATGGGTTGAATTATGCCCCCCAAAAGGGTTATAATGATGTCCTAACCCCTGCTATCTCAGAATGTGATTTTATTTTGAAATAGGGTTTGTACAGAGGTAATCAAGTTAAAATAAAGTCAGTAAGGTGGGCTCTAATCCACTACAACTGGTGTCCCTATAAAAAGGGGAAATTTTGGACACAGAGACAGACATGCACAGAGGGAAGACAATCTGAAGACACATGGGGAGAAGACTGCCATGTATCTACAAGCCAGGCAATTGCTGGCGAACACCAATTGCTGGCAAACACCAAACACTAGAAGAGGCAACGAAGGACTCTCCTTTACAGTTATCAGAAAGAACATAGCCCAGCTGACACCTGATTCCAGACTTCTGTAGTTTCCAGAACTATGTGACATTAAATATCTGTTGTTTTAACAGTACCACCCAGTTTGTGGTACTTTGTTATGGCTGTCCTTGGAAACGAATGCAGTTATCAAACATCAAGTATGTTTGGTTGGTCACTGACTGTTGGGAATCATTTACTTTTGCAATTAGAATTAGTATCTATAAGTGGGCATACAGGTAAGCAAAACCCTGATGATGAATGAATACGTCCTACCAACCTACTTTATTTTGGACTATAAAATGAATATTACACTCTTTCCCCTGTCTTTTACACCAATGACTCTCAACTGTAGCTGCTATTAGAATAATCTGACGGTCTCTAAAAATTCTGATGCTTAGCCCACTGCATGCTGATTACATCAGTATGTTTTTAAAGCTCTCTAGAAAATTCCCGTGTGCAGCCAAGTTTGAGAGCTGATGTTCTACATGCATATTTCAGTTAGCTCCATTAAATTAGGGTCTCTTATTGGTAAAGTAATAAAGAGGCAGATATTAAACCAGTTATTAACACATGAATACCATATGATTTGTGCCCTGACCATGGACATTGCAATGTGGTAAGTAGTAGATTCACCCTATTGATGGAGAGGGTTTTTGTGGAACATTCTCCAGTAGCATTTATGGGACAGGACAGTGGGTGCTTTGTTGATGAAGTGACAGTGTCAGAGAATTCCAAGAGGTATGTGATAATGTTGCATGAACTGACATTACTTCCTAACAAGCAAACCTTGATGCCAGTTCCTGAAGCTCCTTCTCTGCCAAATTGTGGAAGATGATTGAATCATTTTTGAAAATCATAAGGCTAAAATTCTTATTTTTCAAATACTCTTTAAAATCTACATGAGTCTAGTAGGATTATATGATCTCTTCTAAATAGAGGTTGGTAATTATTTGTTCAAAGATATGCTTCACAACTACTTTTCTCACTGCTACTTAAAAAATATTTCTGGTGATATAATAAAGCCACTGGGATTTGCAATTAGACAGCCATGCCATGTATGGTCATGTATAAATGAACCTCACCAAACTCCTTTCCTTTCTTTAAAATGAGAGTAATAGTACCTACTTATAGGGTTGTTTTAAGTATGTTCAGCTCTTAGCACAGTGTTTGGTTTATTGTTATTGATCAACCAGTGTTAAGATATATTTCTTTTTAGAACAAAAGATCAGTGAGGTGGGAGTAGAACCAAAAAATATATCACTGAAACCAAAGAAGATTTCCCAAAGGAAAAAAGAGTCAAATGTTACTAAGTGGTTAACTCTGATAAGGACCAAAGGTATCCTTTACATTGGAAATTCAGTGGCCATTAGTGACTTCCACAGAGTAGTTTAGTCAATAGAGTATTAGATATAGACATCAGTTTTCTGTGAATTGAAGAGTAATTAGGAGGTAAAGAAGCATAGCAATTTGGACAATAGAGCAGTCCTTGAAGAAACTTGAGTAAGAAAGGTGGTTGTGATAATTGAGAAGAGAGGAAACGTAGGTTAAGGATTTTTGTTTTTGAAAAATAGCAAATACTTGAGTATATTTATGGCTAATTTGAAGAAGCCAAAAGAAAGAATTCTTATAGAGCAGGATTCCAGAGGAGGTAGGAAGAGATGGAATTTAGAGTATCTGCAGAAAAGTTCACCTTGAAAAAGAAACTGGCCAAATTGTGATCAGAAACAGGAGTAAAGGAGTTAAGAATAGCTGTATTAGTAAATTTGAGGCCACAATTAGTATTAGCCACGCCCCCCACCCCCTGCATAAAGTAGGGGTCAGTGTTGGCTTCTGAACATGAGAGGTTGGGCAGATCACCTGAGGTCAGGAATTCGAGACCACCCTGGCCAACATGGCGAAACCCTGTCTCTACTAAAGTACAAAAAATTATCCAGGCGTAGGGGCGGATGCCTGTGATCCCAGCTACTTAGGAGGCTGAGGTAGGAGAATCGCTTGAACCTGGGAGGTGGAGGTTGCAGTGAGTCAAGATTGCACCATTGCACTCCAGCCTGGGCAACAAGAGTGAAGCTCTGTCTCAAAATATATATACACACACACACACACACACACACACACATACACACAAATAGATATATAATTCAAGAGCTGAAGAGACAGGAGATTGAAATCAGAAAGCGGAATGTTACTATTTAAGTGAAATGCTTAAATGAAGTGAAGCACTCAGTTCTGAGCATGACGCAAAAACAGATAAATCCTACATATTGAATGAAGAGTGGCATATCACTAGATATATCATAAGAAGAGACCTGCACAATGTGTGATGCATGGAAGAATGTTTGGTATCCACTCAAAAATTTAAGGGAAGTTGCATCTTCCAGGGAGATTCCATGTTTCCCCTGAAACAAAAAGATACAGAGAACTTTCCTGCTTTGCTGATGGGAATGTAAATTGATGCAGTCACTGTAGCAGACAATTTGGTGGTTCCTCAAAGGTCAAACATAGAATTACCATATGATCTAGCAAACCCACTCCTAGGTATATACCCAAGAGAATTGAAAGTAGGACAAGCAGTTACTCTTCACCAGTGTTTATGAAAGCATTGTTCATATTAACCAAAAGGTGGAAACCACCCAAGTGTCCCTCAGCAGATGAATAAACAAAATGTGGTATATACAGAGAATGGAATATTATCCAACTATTCATTATTCAAAAACAAATGAAATTCTGATACATGCTGCAACATGGACAAACCTAAAGACATTATGCTAAGTGAAATAAATCAGATAAGAAAGACAAAGATTGTATGATTCCACTTATATGAGGTACTTAAAAATAGGCAAATTCACAGAGACAGAAAATAAAATAGAGGTTACCCAGAGTTGAAGAAAGGGAATAGGGAGTTATAAGAGTGGGGAATTAAATGATGTACACAGAGTGGGATGATGAAAAGTTGTGGAAATGAATAATGGTGATAATTGTACAATATTGTCAGTGTACTTACTGCCAGTAAGTTGTACAGATAAAATGGTTAAAATAGTAAATTTTATGTTGTCATTTTACTACACATTTTTTAAAGGTACAGAGCACACTCTGTGAGGATATACAGAAATTTAAATGGGATCGGTAAAAGATTCCTGTGATGTACAACTCTAGGAAGGGGGAGGAAATTACCAAAAAACCAAGCTTAAGTTTCCTGCAAGCTGAAAGTCTATTTTAATTTGATTTAAATTAAAGTAAACAGTATTTCTTCCACACCTAGTAAATGATGCTTACTTATCTGTATGTCAAACACAACTAATTCATAGAGATATTAGGTTTCTCTACTAATTTTCCTATGTTATAGAAGAAATGAAAAGGTTCCATTTTATGTGAAGGAACCTAAAACTAACTCCATAATTTTCAGGTAGATTAAATAGATAGATAGAACTCATAGATAACAGATTATGTTTGGCAAGCAATACTTTCAACTATCCAAATCAGTTTACATTTACATATACATTTATACACATATACTGTCAGAGAAAGTTATTTCCCAATATTTAAGAAAAAATAAGGGTAGGAAAATACAGGATTAGAACAGGTAGCTAGAGCCAGGAGTGAGTCAGAATACAGCCGGCATGTATACTGTGAAGCAGCAAAAGAGAAAGCTTCAACTCTGACTCTGAGCTCTCCAACAGCCAAAACAATGGAGGATGTATGATCAGCTCTTCGTTTTAGGGGCAGATTAAAATATGACAATGGCTTTCATTCTACCTTTCCTTTGATTTTACTAATTAGTGGCTGGACATGGTGGCTCACGCCTGTAATCCCAGCACTTTGGGAGGATGGCGGATCGCTTGAGTCCAGGAGTTCAAGACCAGCCTGGGCAACATGACTAAACCCCGTCTCTACAAAAATTACAAAAATTAGCAAGGCATGGCATGTGCCTGTAATCCCAGCTACTCAGGAGGCTGAGGTGGGAGGATCACTTGATCCCAAGAGGCAGAGGTTGCCGTGGGTAGAGATCACACCAGTGTACTCCCGTCTGGGAAACAGAGTGAGACTCTGTGTCCCCTTTTTTTTTCTTCTTTACTAATTAGTGATACTGGCATTTTTTTTTTTTTTCTCTGAGGTTAGTGTAAGAGCTACTGCTGGTAAAAACATTCCATTCCCTTGTATGGAAATAAGGAAAATGGAAATATGGAAATACAGGTTTATGAGTTTCTTTATTCTGTTTGTTTCCTTTGAGTTTTAGAATATTTTGAGTTCAAAGAAAATGAAGCCTTGGCCTTTTGTTTCTTTCGGCAGTTAGGAGGAGTGGCCAATGAGATGGGAGGGTAGAGATAATAAACTTACCACTGTAGCTGATAGCTCTTTTGCATTAAAACAGAAAAGATAGCAGGAGAGAAATAACAATATCAAGATTTAAAATAAATTCCATGTATTATAAAAGTGCTATTATTAAATATTAGTACCTCCTGATTGCTATAGCAAATGCTAAATTCATTTGCAACACCTTCGTTAATCAAATCTAGACAGTTTCATCAAGAAAGAATCTTAAACTTTTAGGGATTAGATTTGTATTTAGTAATGATTTTTTCCTGTTGTTATAAACCTGTAGTGCTGCATTCCTACGTTCAGGAGACATAATAATAACAAATTCTTTTCTAATTGAGGGAATACCTGTTTCAATGTTTGCTGATTTTATAGTGCTTCCTTAAATTTCCTTTCACTTAAAGAAAGTGTAAATTAAAGTGTTTAGACAAGAATTAGACCTTGTTTTTTGGTGGCAGTAGTATAGGATTTATTATACATCTTATAATTAACAACAGTCAGTGTGTTTTAAATTTTTGTTATATTTTGTGTGATTCCATGTGTGAATTTGTAATGCCATTCGGAACATGGTAAATTTGACATTTTAGAACAAAAATGTTAAAGAGAATGCTTCACTTTTTAAGGTGGTTTGTTTCCTATGATTGAACTAGTATTTTTTGACAATAATTATATGAAATACTTATGTGTTTAACATAGTGAAAAGTGGGATAAACATTAACCCTACTTACTGGGTTTGTAGTATACATTTAAAAGTCATAGAAACCATAAAGATAGAGGCCAGATGAAATATACTCAAAAAGAAAGTAAAATTCTTTATTTTTTTCTGTACTACTTTAAATTTTATTCAGTATGGGTCCTGTTCTCTTTATATGCTTTTTTTGGTCTGTGTACATACTATCCTTAACAATCAGAAATACTGCTGATTGTCACTAGAATCAGTGAGGGGTTTTTTTTTTTTTTTTATGGTAGTGATAGTTTTTTACTGAACCATATGCTTTCTTGGTCAGAACTACAAGTTGGTTAGAAAAGTCACTGGTGATTATAGCATGCAAACTATAGTCATGAAGCTAAAAATACATGAACTATTTTTCTCAATGCAAATCCCTCATCAAGAGTGGGGTTGAACACTTGATCCTGACCTCATTAGTTGTTTATTCTAATCAGTGTTGTCAATTGGCCTACCCAGTGACATAAAATTTTTGTCACACCTCTGTTTTCTCTAATAATTAACTATCTATGGAGCTACATTATGGTACCATACTGCAACAGCTATGATTAAAAAGAACACAAAAAGACTTGAATTACACTTCCATCTTTGGCATTAATCAGATTTTTTTTTGATTACTGTAGACAAGTTTCAACTTTGCTAGATTTCAGTTTCTTTAATTTTGATGTGAGAAGCTTTTTCTACTTCTCACATTTTATGAAATTTGTTACCCCTTTATATGAAGTAGATTAAATTTTTATTTAGTAACATTTAGAGTCAAACAGTCTTTTTATGCCATTAAATTGTATCTGTTTTCAGGGCCTTTAAATTTAAAAATGTATAACTGGCTTCACTATTCAAGTCACTATGTATATATTTATTGGTGACTGTGGAATGTAAAACAAAAATAAAATTAAAACAGTTTAAAAAAAAACTTAAAGTATTCATTTTCTACATGTCCAGTGATTTGGACTATATTTATTAAACATTCATCTCTTCTTCCTCTCAACTTACAGAATATGGCATTCACTAAGTTACTTAACTTCTGAATGTCGGTTGCCTCACCTGTAAACATCAGTAATATCTGACCTGCTTAATACGAAAACCAGCGAGATGATATATCTGAATGTTTTTGAAAACTGTAAAGCACTGTGCCAAGAAGATATATTACTAAGTGTAATTTATAAAATCACTTACAAATTTTTGCTGTCTTTAGACATAAGACAATTAAATTAGTAAAGAGGTTATTGCTACTGAAGTAAATTTAAATCTTCTATAACTTTCTATCCAGAAGGACGTTTTTTGGCATTATCAGTTTTCATGATTTTCTGCTCCTTATTCAACACAGCAAGTTATAAGAATAAAACTAAATTTCAACTTGTATAGCTCTCAACTGCTAGTTGTTATTCTACGAAGTGACTCAACCTCCTTTTAAGAGCATTTAACAAAATATTTTGTCAATGGTTGTGCCTAGCAAAGTACCCAGAGTTTGTATTAGAATGGGCTTGCTAATTATAAGTCCTGGAATTTGATGTTTCTAAACATTATTTCTATTAGCTTGAGAAAAATATAATTTTATATTTTGTTAGATTTTAAAAGTGCAGTGTTTCTCTTGGTCTTGGCACTCAGAATCACTATTATTATAGGTCCACAGGTGGCAGTTGCCTCCTACATAGGTCATCTTTGATTCATCGCTTTCTTAAATTTAATTTCTAACCAACTTTCGCTAGATTTTTCCTTGCAATCATTGTCACTTTTGCCTTTTCCTACTTAGACTACACCTGAATAATTTCATGACCAAGCTTTTTTTGCTACTTTGTCTTCTCCATCCTTACTTCTCTTAAGATTCCTGAAACTTTATTTTCACCCTCTCATTCAGTCATCAATAATATTTAACAATACCACATTACATATATAATAAAATCCAAACTCTTTAATGTAACATTCATGAACTTCCTCGATATTGCTGCCATCTCTGTTTTTTTTTTTTTTTTTTTTTTTTTTGAGACAGTCTTGCTCTGTTGCCCAGGCTGGAGTGCAGTGGCGTGATCTCGGCTCACTGCAATCTCTGCCTCCAAGGTTCACTCCATTCTCCTGCCTCAGCCTCCCAAGTAGCTGGAACTACAGGCGCCCGCCACCATGCCTGGCTAATTTTTTTTTTTTTTGTATTTTTAGTAGAAACGGGGTTTCACCATGTTAGCCAGGATGGTCTCGATCTCCTGACCTCGTGGTCTACCTGCCTCGGCCTCCCAAAGTGCTGGCATTACAGGCGTGAGCCACCGCACCTGGCCCTGTTTCTAATTTAATATTTCACCAGTCATCTTTTTGCTTCCCAGTTTCATTCATATTTGTGTCACTGGTATATTGCTTCACACATAGTAAGTGCTCAACAAATATTTGTTACACTGAATTGACTATTATGTGCACTTCCAAAATAGATTGTTCAATATTTCATGGACACACCCAGCAATTTCCCACTTCAGTGCTTTCTCATTTGTCATCTTTTCCTCCTGGACTACTCCATCTCTGCCTATCCCATTTTTATTGAGGCTTCACATCATAATTTAAATAACAGCTATTCTATTAATCCTTTTCTAATCTTGTCCATTAGAAGTGATCTCACTATGTAAAATTCCTACCATAGTTATTCACAGTGGCTCTCTAGCAATACATACCTCATGCTTTCTTGTCCAATAGTTCTATGAATGTGTGTCTTAATTCCCCTACTAGTGCTTCTGTTCTTTATGTATAGCAAGACTTCAGTAAATATATATCAACAAATGAATAAACAAATTTAACACGAGATTGAAAGTTTCTTCAGATGTAAAGTGTCTCCTGCACAGTTTTTTTTGTGTGCAATGCATATAACAAGAAGTCATTGATAAATGTGTGAATGAATGAATGATTTGAGATGACATGAACCTGGTCCAGCATGTAGATTATTTACAGGGATGCGGGTCAAAATGGGGTCTCCATATAATAAAGCAAATATATCACCTACCAAAAAAAAATTCTTTTTTTTTAAGACCTACAGTGCTCATATTTGAAAACTATCATTGGAAACATTTGTTTGGATTTTACCTTTCTTAAAATTTAGAATTAAAAAAAACTTAGGAAAGAGTATAATTATCCAGTGTTCATTGCAGCATTATTCTTAGAATGAAAAAATAAATTAAAATATTTTCCGTGGATGCTTTGTTTGGTCTGCATATCATTGGAAAAAATATATTAAATTCATTGCCAAGATGAGATCTAGGAGATCTGGCAATGTGGGGCCCTTAGGATTATAGTATGACATGTTTATTATTCAGGGTCTTCAGAGAAAGAGAATCAATAGACTGTATATAAATAGGGCAAGTGATTCGTTTTAAGAAGTTGGCTCAAACAATTGTGGGGCCTGGCAAGTCTGAAAAATCTCAGGGCAAGCCATCAGGCTGGAAAACTAGTGAAGGGTTGATGTTGTACTTTTTAAAATTTGTTATTTTTGAGTCAGGGTCTTGCTCTGTTTCCTAGGCTGGAGTGCAGTGGCGCAATCGTAGCTCACTGCAGCCTCAAACTCCCATGCTCAAGTGATCCTCCTGCCTCAGCCTCCCGAGTAGCTAGGACTACAGGCACATGCCACCATGCCTAATTTTTTTTTTTTTTTTGAATTATACTTTAAGTTCTGGAATACATGTGCAGAACATGCAGGTTTGTTACACAGGTATACATATGCCATGGTGGTTTGCTGCACCCATCAACCCATCATCTACATTAGGTATTTCTCCTAATGCTATCCCTCCCCTTGCCCCCCAGCCTCCAACAGGCCCCGGTGTGTGATGGTCCCCTCCCTGTGTCCATGTGTTCTCACTGTTCAACTTCCACTTATGAGTGAGAACATGTGGTGTTTGGTTTTCTATTCCTGTGTTAGTTTGCTGAGAATGATGGTTTCTAGCTTCATCCATGTCCCTGCAAAGGGCATGAACTCATTCTTTTTTGTTTGTTTTTTTGAGACCAAGTCTCGATCTGTTGTCCAGGCTGGGGTGCAGGTTCAAGTGATTCTCCTGCCTCAGCCTCCCGAGTAGCTGAGATTACAGGTGCCCACTACCATACCTGGCTAATTTTTGTATTTTTAGTAGAAACAGGGTTTCACCATGTTGGCCAGGCCGGTCTCAAACTCCTTATCTCGGGTAATCCACCCGCCTCAGCCTCCCAAAGTGCTGGGATTAAAGGCATGAGCCACCACACCCAACCCTAAACTCAGTCTTCTTTATGGTTGCATTGTATTCCATGATGTATATGTGCTACATTTTCTTTATCCAGTCCATTATTGATGGCCATTTGGGTTGGTTCCAAGTCTTTGCTATTGTGACTAGTGCCACAATAAACATACGTGTGCATATGTCTTTATAGTAGCATCATTTATAATCCTTTGGGTACATACCCAGTAATGGGATCACTGGGCCAAATGGTATTTCTGGTTCTAGATCCTAGAGGAATCACCACACTGTTTTCCAAAATGGTTGAACTAATTTACACTCCCACCAACAGTGTAAAAGCGTTCCTATTTCTCCACATCCTCTCCAGCATCTGTTGTTTCCTGTCTTTTTAATGATCGCCATTCTAACTGGTGTGAGATGGTATCTGACTGTGGAATTTGCATTTCTCTAATGACCAGTGATGATGAGCTTCTTTTCATATATTTGTTGGCCACATAAGTGTCTTCTTTTGAGAAGTGTCTGTTCATATCCTTTGCCCGTTTTTTGATGAGGTTTTTTTTTCTTGTAAATTTGTTTAACTTCCTTGTCGGTTCTAGATATTAGCCCTTTGTTAGATGGATAGATTGCAAAAGTTTTCTCCCAAAAATATGTAATGCTTCACGAACTTGCCTGTCATCCTTACACAGGGGCCATGCTAGTCTTCTCTGTATGGTTCTAATTTTAGTATATGTGCCAGAGGTGAGCACTAATTTAAAAAAAAAAAAAATAGAGACAAGGTCTCACTGTGTTGCCCAGGCTGGTCTTGAACTCCTGAGCTCAAGCAGTCCTCTCACCTCGACTTCCCAGTGTTGGGATTACAGGTGTGAGTCACCACACTTAGCAGATGTTGTGGCCTTGAGTCTCAAGATGCAGAATTTCTTCCTCCTTAGGGGACCTCAGTCTTCCACTGGTAGGATAAGGTCTACTCATAATTATAGAGGCAGTCTATTGTACTCAAAGTCTGCTAATTGAACATGTTAATCACAGCAAAAACACACACACACACACACACACACACACACACACACACTACCTTCATAGCAGCATCTAGATTGCTGTTTGACCAAATGTCTCATTACCATAGCCTAGCCAAGTTGACACATAAAATTAACCATCACTCATGCATTTCAACAGTTGACTAGGGCTAAGTAAAAATTACCCTCTCTAAAAGGGGCATGCACTTGCCATTTCACCACTTTCTATTCCACCTACTTTGTGAATTTAAAGTCATCTTCCTCGACCCTGTAGGTATTTGATTTTATGACCCCAGTGTGTGTTGTGATATTACTTATAAAATGGATGTTTGTACACATATACATATACTCTAGCTCCTGGCTACCTCTCTAACCTTATTTCTTAACATGTTTCTACTCTTGGTTCACTCCAGCCACACGAGGTCCCTTAATAACTCAAATATTCTAGGTGTGCTCCCATCCCAGCACCCTGCCATGTGTTTTCTCTGCCTGGAGTGTTCTACACCCAGAATGTCACATGTATCTGTTCCTTTACTTTGTTCAGCTTTCTGCTTCAATATCACAAGATCACATTATCTAAAATAGTGTACCCTGTTACATCACTCTATTTGTTACCCTTCTTTATTATTATTTTTTTCATAATAGACATGCTTACATGACACTGTACTGTGTTTATGGATTGTCCTTTAGGATTTTGTTTTTTTCTTCCCACTGAATCTTATACCTGAATCACTGCTTCACACATCTTTGATGCTCAATAAGTGTTTTGAATAAATGAGTATGTATTAATATATGTATGTGCTTAACCATTGTGATAGATTAGAAACTTAACAGCAGGTTGCCTGGGAAGTGAGACTGAGTCTAACAGTCAGATTTCTTACATCCATGGTAAGTGAGAGAAGACTTTAACTTTTCTTTCATACCCTAATAAAGTGTTTGAATTTTTAAAATTTTTTATGTACATGTATTACTTTTGTGTATTATATCAATGAGTTTGTAAGTTTTGAAAAAACTCGTGCATGGTAACCTGCATAAATTAAGCTTAGTGCTTAGAATTGATAATGAAAAACTGATCCATGTTTTGGTATATCTATTTATGACAATGTGATTAATTTTTTAAATAGATTTTATTAGTGTTGTGCTATACAAAAGGCAGGATTTATAAGGGAATTAAATTCCAGAGTAGGCTTTATTCACCTGTGTTATGTAAAATATACATATAAATGATAACTTCACTTACATTTTATGTTTGCCAAATATTTTTAACTGTTTTTGAAGGTATTTTACATGGCAGTATTTCAAGCGCTTTTTAAAAGTAAAATAAGATGTTAAAAAAATACTACCAACTTTAAAATAACTATTAACCTAACATTCTTCTTCAACTTGATATAGAAACAGGGTTCTGTGACTGGTTAGAGATGAAGAGGGTGCCTTTTTAAAATAATTCAATCCTGTGAACATTAGCTATAGTCAGAAATGATAATGAGAGGAGAGAATTCCTTCATATTTCAATAAATTTCACTCAGTTTAATTAGGTTTATTTAGTATATTTTAATTATAGATGTTTTTCTTTACATGACACATACGCATTAATAAATGAATTAAAATTTTTATTGAATCTAAACTAGTTAAAAATTTTGGCAAATGAAAATAATAGCTAATAATTGAAGACCTTTGTTCAGGAACATTCTGATTCATTAATTGCAAAAACAATAAATGTTAAACATACAGTACAAGATCTAATAAACTGAGATCTTTAAGCTACTTTTGATTTCTATAAACTTTCTAATGCCACTGCTGTCATAAAAAGCTTAGTAAATATTGACTAAGGATGATGATGACGATCCAGCAGTATTTTTAAGACTGGGTGGCACTGGCAGTACAGTCAGATATCCGGGACTTAACGTTGTTATTTTGCCATGAGGCCCTTCCACCTGGCCCTCTCCCAAAAGGATAAATGTTTACCTATAGTTAGGCATTTAAATGTGTAAATATTCCAGATTCAATTATATGTGAGGTAGCTAGAGTTTTCATTCTTTAAATTATGAACTAGTTCTCTAATGTTTAAATGATTTACAAGTTTGCAAGGGTCAAAATAGACTTGACTGAATGTTTTCCCCATAATTCCAAAAATATTGTTTTATAAGCTCAGTTCGGTATAAAAATATTGTGCCCCACTGACTATTCCAAACCTAAAATATTTGTGAAACTTATGAACTTATTAAGGTTTAATTTACTATTCTGTTTAGCTGTTAAGCTTTAAATGTTGTTGTATATATGTCTTGTTCTCTTCAGGCTTAAAAGGGTTTTATGACAATCAGTATTCTATTAATGTAGTTCCAGTTATTCCCCAAATATCTTCTAAAACTTCCTGGTTCTGATTGAATCACAACTAAACAATATTCAGTTACTATGTAAAGCAATCAGGAAGTTCAAAAGCCTAGAGATAGGGACTGGTTTTTTAGTTTAATTTTATTCAATGTTAATCTGATCAAGATTTTCATTTATTTTAATCCATGGAAAGTTTAGTTGTCCTGTCAAGCTTGGTTAGCTGTTCTAAACTATAAAAAATAAAAATTTTTGAAAAAATTATATGAAAAAAGGTGAGAATTGAGATTTTGTCCTAGAAAGTTGGGCACACTGTTGACTTAAATTATAATGAATAATGAAGAAAACATCATATATTTCTAAATCCACTTTCATTAGGTCTTCTTTCACCTTCTCACTTGTAAAACTTTTGTTTTCCATTCATTCTTATGTATGATACAGTGTTTTAATTGAGAGTTAACACCACAGTAAGACAGATGGTGCAGGTTCTGACTTTCTAGCTGAGTTACCATCTACAGGTAATTAACCTCTCAAAGCCTCAATTTCCTGACCTGCAAAATAAGAATTGTAATTATACCTGCCTCACATCATTGTTTTAGAATAACCAAATCAAATAATGCATGTACAATGCTTTATACAGTACTTAGGTACACTTAGGTATTTAATAAAGGTAACCCATTATTATTATAACCCCTATGTTGAGTTTTTATTGTTATCATTAGCTCTTTTTTGAGAATCTGTTAATACATTTATAACTTTTTTCAGCATTTTAGACTTCAAATGCAGTATTTTGTGAACACAATATGCAATCATTTGATTTTTCTTTAGGAACAAGTTTTTACTGTAGTTAAGACGGTTATGTTGTCAAAATGGCATGCTTGAACTTGGATTTGGCCCTTTTTGATTAACAGTTTGTTTTCAGGAGTTGTTTATTCACACAGCAACATTTTAGTGTTCAAAATATATTGAGAAATAGAAATCTAATAATTTCATCACTTTTCCCCTAACCTATGTAAAACATGTTTTCCAAAGAGTACAAATTCAAAATAGTGACATTTTCTTCAATGTTTTGTGTTAAAATTTTTACCCCAGAAAATACAGATATAATTTTTAAAGCTATGTTTGTAATTCTTTCTATCTTGTATCTTGGAGTTTGATACATATGTTATTTAATCATTTCAACATCCTTGTAAGGCATCATCCCTTTTTGGAAAGAAGAAAACTGAAACAGAGAGAAAACTAACATCCCCTAGATTACATTAAGGCCATTGACAGAGGCATAAATATTACCTAATCCTCCTGATAGCTGGGCCTTTTACTTTACTACTGGACCCCTTCCTCTACCCTTGCCTCCCTCAGAAATACTGCTGAAGCAAAACTGGTACTTCAGCATTATTTCCCTGATTTGGATATACCTGACATGTTTATTGCACAAAACACATCACTGAGACCATGTTAAAGGCCGGTTAACATGGTAAAAGAATCTGACCTGCTTTGGAATTTAACAGTCTTTGTCTATGTTCAACCAAACTGTACAAATTACAACCACAATTGATATCTGGATTTATAGACTACCTCTAATTTTTTTTGAGCCTTTAAGCTCTAGCATTATATCATATGTTAAACTACAAAAACTAAATACTGTGCCTAACAGCAATTTTATCCATATAATCATAAGAGTTTATGTTTATTAGTATGTTGTAGTGTTAATATTATTGTTTTATCTGTGCTGTAGCATAATCACTAACCTAACAACAATCATAATTAGTAGTAACCATTAACCAAATAGCTATTTTCAGTTGTATATGAATTTGTTAAGAGTCTGCTGTGTACTAAAGACTGTGCAGACTTTTGTGAAACATAGAGTTAACAGAGGATAAGATGCAATTGCTACCTTAAAATAGATTATAATTAACTGGAGAAAAAAATATATACTAAAAATGAACATACATTACTATGTGCTGTTAAATGAAATACTTGGACACTTCCATAGCAAGTCACAGAAGGGAGAGATTCTTCTAGACTTGAACAAATTTCACAAGATTTTATGGAATACTTGAGAATTGAAGTATATGAACCAATAAGGCTCTGATAGAGAGGAGGAGGAAGAGGGCATTCTAGCCTGGAAGAACAGAATAAGGAAAAGTAGAGGTTTAATCAACATACTGTGTTATATTATGGAATTAAGAGAAAATTGCAGGAATTTTATTGTTAACATGCATTTAATTTTTATTCTGTGTTTCCTGGAGAGCCTTGGGAATATAGAGCTTCTTCTTTGAAGCATTAAAAATTAAACTTATACTCAAAAGAAATACTTCAATACTTTATATAAAATATAAAGCATCTGAAAAGCCTAAATACATTTTTGAAAAGCTTATTATGGAGAATTTGGGACATACACAAAAGCCTACAGAATGAACTCTGCATGTACGCATCACTTGCCCCTGAAAACATCAACCCCTAGTCAATCAGATTTCATCCACACTCTCATGCACATATCCCCACTCTCTGGTATTATTTTAAGGTAAATTGCATATACGATGTTACTTTACTTACAAATATTTCAGTATGTATCATCTAAAAGATAAGGACTCTTAATTTAGCATAATCACAATACCATTAACATACTTAAAAACAATTTAACAATAATATATTTTATTTAATAAATTTATTTTTTTGAGACAGGGTCTTGCTCTGTTGCTCAGGTTGGAGTTCTATGGTGCAGTCACAGCTCACTGTAGCCTCCCCCTCCAAGGCTCAGTCTCCTGAATAGCTAGGACTACAAGCTCACGCCACCATGCCTGGCTAATTTGTTGGGTTTTTTTGTGTGTGAAGACAAGGTCTCACTATGTTATCCTTTCTGGTCTTGAACTCCTGGGCTCAAGTGCTTCTTCCAGCTCAGCCTCCCAAAGTGTGAGGATTACAGACATGAGCCACTACACCTGGCCTAACAATAATTTCTTAATATCATCAAATACCCACTCAGTGCTAAAACTTCCAATTGTTTCATGTCATAATGTCTTACTAATTTGTGTTAATCAAGATTTAAATAAAATCCACATTGCAATTGACATATATACATTTTTATTATATAAATTTATGTGGCACAAGTACAGTTTCATTACATGTACAAATTAAGTGAGGGTCAGATCAGGGCTTTTAGGGTATCCATCACCTGAATAATGTACATTGTAGCCATTAAGTAATTTATAATTATCTACCCCCTTTGCATCCCCTCACCTTTCTGAGTCTCTGTTGTCTATCATTCCACTCTCTATGTCCATGGGTATACATTTTTTAGCACCCAGTTATGAATGAGAACATGCAATATTTGTCTTTCTGTGTCTGACTTCTTTCACTGAAGATAATGACCTCCAATTCCATTCATTTTGCCCCCCCAAAACATGATTTCATTCTTTTTTATAGCTGTGTAGTATTCCATTGTGTATATATTCACCATATTTTCTTTACCCAGTTATCTGTGATGGACACATAGGTTGATTCCATGTCTTTACCATTGTGGATTGTGCTATGATAAACATACGAGTGCAATGTAATGATTTCTTTTCCTTTGGGTAGGTACCAAGTAGTAGGATTGCTGGATCAAATAGTAGTTCTGTCTTAAGTTCTTTGAGAAATCTCCATAATGTTTTCCACAGAGATTGTCCTAATTTACATTCCCACCAATAGTGTATGAGTTCACTTATGTCTGCCAACTCACCAGCGTATTATTTTCTGACTTTCTAATAGTGGCCATTCTGAGTGGTATCAATGAGAATGTCTCATTGAAATTTTAATTTGCATTTCTCTGATGAGTGGTGATGTTGTGCATTTATTCATACACCTATTGGCTGTTTGTATGTCTTCTTTTGAAAAAAATGTCTATTCTTATGAACTGTCACTTTTTAATGGGATTATTTAGTTTTGCTGCTGTTATGTGAGTTTCTTGCCCTTGCCAGATGCATATTTTTCAAATATTTTCTACCATTCTTCAGGTTGTCTGTTCACTTTGTTGATTATTTCTTATGTTGTGCAGAAGCTTTTTAATTCAATCAAGTCCCATTTGTCTATGCTGTTGTTGTTGTTTGTGCTTTTGAGATCTTAGTCATGAATTATTTGCCTAGGCCAGTGAACAGAAGAGTTTTCCCTAGGATTTCTTCCAGGATTTTTATAGTTTTAGGCCTCACATTTAAGTATTTAATCCATCTTGAGTTGTGTTTTCTGTATGGTGAGAGATAAGGGTCCAGTTTCTTCTGCATATGGCAATTCAGTTTTCCCAGCACCATTTATTAAAAAGGGCATCTCTTCTCCAGTGTACATTATTGTCAATTTTGTCAAAGATCAGTTGGCTGTAAATATGTGGCTTTATTTCTGAGTTTTCTATTCTGTTCCATTGATCTGTGTGTCTATTTCTGATATAGCCTTGTAGTATAATTTGAAGTAACATAATGTACTGTAAAAAACCCTCTAGTTTTGTTTTGTTTTTTGGGGTTTTTTTTGGTTTTTTGCTTAGGATTACTTTAGTTATTCAGACTCTCTTTTGGTTTCATAAGAATTTTAGGATTGTTTTTCCCAATTCTATGAAAAATGATGTTGGTATTTTGATAGGGCCTGCATTGAATCTGCAGATTTCTTTGGGTAGCATGGTCATTTAAATAATATTAATTCTTCTGATCAGTGAGCATGGGATGTTCTTCCATTTGTTTGTGTCAGCTACAATATCTTTCTTCTGTGTTTTGTAGTTCCCCTTGTAGAGATCTTGGCCACCTAATATGCTGGGATTGCAGGTGTAAGCCACCATGCCCCACCCCTGTGGATTTTTCGTAGATGCCCTTTTATAGGTTGAAAAAATTTCCTTCTAATTCTACTTTGGGGTGTGTGTGTGTGTGTGTGTGTGTGGCTATTGTAAATGGAATTGCATTCTGGATTTGGCTGTCAGCTGGACGTTATTGATGTACAGAAATGCTACCAATTGTTGTACATTGATTTTGTATCCTGACACTTTAACGAAGTTGTTGATTACTTCCAGGAGCCTTTTCAAAGAGTCTTTAGGGTTTTCTAGGTATATAATCATATTGTCAACAAAGAGAGATGGTTTGACTTCTTCTTTTCCTATTAAAATGTCTTTTATTTCTTTCTCTTGCCTGATTGCTCTGACTAGGACTTCCAGGACAATGTTGAATAAGAATGATGAGAGTGGACATTCTTGTCTTGTTCCAGTTTTCAAGGGGAATGATTCCAATTTTTGCCCATTCAGTATGATGTTGGCTGTGGGTTTGTCATAGATGGTTCTTATTATCTTGAGTTATGTTCCTTTGATGCCTAGTTGAAGTTTTTTATCCTGAAGGGATGTTGAATTTTATCAAAAGCTCATTAAACCTGCACATGTACCCCTGAATCTAAAATAGAAGCTGAAATTATAAAAATAAATAAATAAAAATTTTAAAAAATTGTTACCGAAGGTACCATAAAAAAAGAAGAAAATAACCTTTGCATCAAAAAGAATAAAATACTTTGGAATAAATGTAAGAAAATAATCGCAAAAACTTATGCTTTGAAAAATGACAAATACATTGTTAAAGAAATTAAAGAAGATCTAAATAAGTGGAAAAACATCTGTGTTCATGGATCAGAAGACTTTATACTGTAAAGATGATAAGAATCTACAAATTCAATGTAATTTCTTAGAATGCTAGCTAACTTCTTTGTAGAATTGAATTCTAATTCTAAAGTTCATATGGAAATGAAAGAAATCCGGAATAGCCAAATTGATCTTGAAAAAAAGAGCAAAGGAGGCAGAATCACACCTCTTGATTTCACAACTTACTGCAAAGCTACACTAATCAAAACAATGTGGTATTAGCATAAGAATAGACATTTTGAAATTGAATAGAATTGGCAGTCTAGAAATACATCCTTAGTGGACATGAAAAGAAATAGAAACTCTGAACAGTTCAATATTCATTAAAGAAATTGAAGTCCAAAGCAGGAGGAGCTTTAGTCCAGGAGTTTGAGACCAGTCTGGGAAACACAGTGAGACCCTATCTCTACTAAAAATTTTAAAAATTAGCTAGGCATGGTGGTGTGTACCTATAGTTCCAGCTACTGGGGAGGCTGAAATGGGAGGATTGCTTGAGCCCAAGAGGTCAAGACTGCAGTGAGTTACGATTACACCACTGCACTGCAGCCTGGGTGACAGAGAGACTGTCTCAAAAAAAAAAAGGAAAAAAAATGAGAGAAGAAGAAGGAGGAGGGAGAGGAGGAGGAATTGAATTCATAATTTAAAACATTTTGCAGAGAAACTTCAGGCCCAAGTGTCTTCATGGTGAGTTTTGTCAGCCATCTAAGGAAGACATAATAACAGTCTTAATACAAACATTTTCAGGACATAAAAGTGGATGGAACACTTCCCAACTCAGTCAATAACATCTGTTTTACATTAGTATGAAAACCAGATGAGGGCATTACAAGAAATGAAAACTGAGGCCAAAGTCCTTCATGATGATAGGCTCAAAAAAAAAAAAAAAAAAACCCTCTACAAAAACTAGCAAACAAAATCCAACAACATATATAAAGGGTACTGCAATGCTAAAGGTGGCAATGCAAGGTTGGTTTAACATTTGAAAATCAATGTAATTTACCATGTTAACAGAATAAGGGAGAGAAAATAATCATTTCAGAGGATGCAGAAAAAGCATGTGATGAAATTCAAAACCCATTCAGTTGTTCAGTCTGACTGATAAAGAACATTAGGAGAAAATTTACAGCTATTATATTTAATGACAAAGGCTCAATGATTTCCATGTAAGATCAAGAACAAAGCAAGGATGATCTTCCCACTTCAACTTTCTGTAGGAACCAATAATTATTAAAAATTGGAAAAATAAAGCTGCTTTTATTTGCAGATGATATGTTGTACACATCCTAAGGATTCCTGTGGATTCTTTAAAAGAAACTGAACTTTTAAATTTCCTTTTCTAATTGTTCATTGCTAATATATGGAAATACAATTGATTTTTACATATTGATCTGAATTAACTTATTCTAGTAACATTTCAAAGGTTGCCTACAAAATTATGAGAAATTTAAGGATGAATTTAACACTGTACTCTGAAAACTACAGATTGCTGAAAACAATTATGGAAGACCCATGTAAATGGAGAATTGCACAGTGTTCATAAATGGGAACACTCGGTGTTGCTGTGATATCAATTCTCTCCAAATTGATCTGTAGGCTATATATTATCCTAATACAAATTACATTTGTGTTTACTGTAGATACTGACAAGCTAATTCTAAAATTTATATAAAAATGCAAATGATTAGAATCGCCAAAGCAATTTTATAAAAGACACAGTTGGAGGAATACCTGATTTCAAGATACATTCTGTAAAGTCACAGATATCAAGACATTGATATTGGTGAAAAGGTAAATGTACATATAGATCCGGAGGATAAAAGAATCCTACACATATATGGTCAGTTTATCTTCAACAATGAAGACACAGCAATTCATAGGGAAAAGGCCACCATTCAAGAAGTAGTGATAAAACAAGTGGATATGTAAACAATTATATGTAAAAAATTAACATTAACCCTAACCTCACATCCTTCACAAATATTACCATGACAGTTGCTTTTTCTTATTTTACTTTTTATTCCTACACCTAATATACTATCTGGCTGATAGTAGGTGTGAAGTAATGGTTTGTATAATAATAAACAACTACACTTTAGTTCTCCTAGTTTCTGAATCTAATTTCAGTGAAAGATGCCCATCACACTTTTAGGAGGCTAACTTTTATGTTTTATCTTCAAAAAGATATAACCAAATTAGACTGGTTCTAGTTCCCTCATTTTACTGTGTCAATCTGGGTAGCTTTCCAATCATAGCTCCCTGAGGCACTCACCAGGCGCTGAAATGCTTTATAGCTTCACAGATATTTCTTTGTGTCATTGCGTTTGTGTGTATTAGAAACTGTAAGAATAAGAACATGTTAAATTTAAATAGAGGAACAAGAGGCAGAACAATGATATGTGACTGTAGATAATTCAATGCTGTTTGTTGATGGTGCTCATTTGCATTTTACTCCCACTGGCAGCTAGAGTCAACATGACTTCTACATTTATCTTAAATACTTTAATTCCAGTCAGCTGTTTTTTTTTTAATAATATAGATGTAATGTGACTTTTATTTTGCTCAAAGGACTTAGAAAATATTGGTACCTATCTTTTTAATGTATGGGTAGGTAGGCAGTTATGAATGTTGGTAGGTGAACTAAAGAGATCAGATGACTTGGCCATTGACACAGAAGAGCAAGATTGAAGCCAAAGTTCAGGACTCTTGACTAATTTTATAAAACAAGCAGAAAGACTGCATACTTTTGAGTACCTCTCATTACAGGGCTGCAAACTGGATATGCTCTTAAAGACAGAGATAAATAAAGTCTGACCGACCAAAACAAAAATATTTCTCTCCAAAACTGTGTTTCATAATTGTTACTTCAGTCACTGCACTAGTGAGAAAACCCCAATTAGGTGCTAATAGTCCTTTATAACCCTTCAATACCTGCCAGTCTTCCTTTAAAAGGGAGTGTCTGCACTATAGCACTAGCAGCCATAGCCAGTGTGGGCTAATGCAGGAGTGTAGAGATCATTGCAGAAGGCAGCACAGAATCTGAAGTAGGAAATGTGAATCAACATGTCCTGTACATGCTACTTAGTTCGAAACTGGTATTTGTAGTAGTTTATTTGTAAAGTGCCCACAGTATCACTAGCAAGAAATCCTGTTTGTTTTCACTGATATTATTTTAAATAGGTTCTAATACATAGCAAAATTCTTTTTACTTGCCAAACTATATTTATTTATTGACTTTTTTTCTTGAAGGATTGTTTTATTTGCCAATAAATAATTACAGCTAGCAAAAAAATGAAACTAGCAGTTTTCAGAGTCTTAACAGTTCACTTTATTCCATAGCATAAAGTCTGAAAAATCTTTACAAAGAAGTTAATGTCATCGTTTGCTGTGCTGTTGTCTTTTAAAATCAATGAGGTGGGGTTAAGCAAGAGAGTGCAAGGGGAGAGAAGCTTTTAAAGATCTTAGAGAACTAAAAGTCGTACTTTATACTGTTAATTGTACTAAAAAACAAAACAATCTCAAATTTCAAAATCAGTATTCTGCTGACTCTTTCATATGTATGGAGGTCACTCATAGTTTTTGCATTAATTAATATTTTCTGGTGAACATATAATGTGTTCAAATTCCATGACAGACAGTTTCTTTTATGTCTTCAAGTTTGAGTTCTTCAGGTATTTATTTGTACATAACTCTTCAAACATTTCTAACTCATTTTGGACTCTTTGTATCTTCTCAAGAACTACCTTAAAATAATTTCTGGTTTATGCCAACAAAGAAGGGAATGGCAGCAAGATCACATTCTTCCTTCTGTCACTTGAGAAGTATTTTTTACATTCCATACATCGGTACTTGATCAGACAGGTTACTAACATTTTTGCCATGTCAAAGACATTTTTAAGAATCAATAGGTTTTTCCATTTTCTTTTAACCTTCCTGTTAAGTTCTGCAGTTGATATTACCAGTAAAAAAAAAAAAAAAGGAAGAAATCTTTGGCAGAGACAGTCCACAAAATAATTTCAAAAAAGTACTTAAATAAAACCTACATACACTCAGATTATAAGTAATTATATTTATGAGTATAAACATTGACATAATGTAGACTTGTAGAAAACATAGAAGTCTGTAAAGAATTTATATTGTCGCAAATAGTTCTGAAAAGTATTCAGCAAACTGAATGGAGATGAAGAATTTGATTTTTATCATTCACCTGTTCTTCAGTGGAATTAGTAATGAAATTATTCATTGCTTTAATACAAGCTGATGTTAAGTTTTGAAAAGTAAGAAGCAACATTGCTGACCATGCTAGCCATGTGGTATTCTAAAATTATAGCTCCTTTCCTTTGGATTGTATTTGTCAACCCTGTGCCAAATAGAATGTTGTTTGGATCAAGACAAAAGGATTTTTAAAATACTTAACCAAGTACTTAAAATTGGGCCATATTTGGGGTTTTTTTCTTACTTGAGCCATGACTTTCTTGTACTGATTTTTTTTTTATCCTGCCTGAAATTTCTGATTACTTTTTTTTTTTTTTTTTTGAGACAGAGTGGCACTCTGTTGCCCAGGCTGGAGTGCAGTGGTGCGATCTCAGCTCACTGCAACCTTTGCCTCCTGGGTTTAAGTGATTCTCCTACCTCAGCCTTCTGAGTACCTGGGACTACAGGCATGTGCCACCATGACTGGCTAATTTTTGTATTTTTAGTAGAGACAGGGTTTCACCATACTGGCCAGGCTGGTCTCGAACTCTTGACCTCAACTGATTTGCCATCCTCGGTCTCCCAAAGTGCTGGGATTACAGGCCTGAGCCACCTTGCCCGGCCACCTTTCTTTTTCTTGGATCTTGTGCATCATTATTTCAGCTCTTCCCATCCTGTCACTCTTAATTTCTGTTTTATGAGGTCTCCCTTTACCTCAGGGCAGTCTATCTCCCTATTGCAGTCTAGACCTGTGTGTGGCTCTCCAGTCTGCTGCACAGTTGTCATCCTAGGATTTGTCTTCTCTTCTGCATTGGTTTTGCTGTGTCTCAGATTCTGTATCTTCTTTCTTGCTTTATTTCCTCTTCAAGAAATTTCCAAACAGAGGAGTTTTCTGAATATAGAATTCATATTTTAACATTACATCCTTTCAAAACTTTTAAGATGTTATTCTTTCTCTTTTCTTGCTTCTAGTAACTGATTTCAGAATGAATCAATCTTCTTTGTAGACTTTTTCTCATGGAAGGTAATTTGTTTAATCTCAGTGTTTTATTCATTTTGGTATTCTGAAATCTCATAAGGAGGTATCTGGGAATGGATCTTCCTTCATTTACTGTGATCTCCACTTATAGATGCTTGCAACTTGAAGATCTTTGGCTTTCATCTCTGAGAAATTTTCCTTAATATTATTTGATAGTTTTCTCTTTCGTTTTTCCCCTTGGTGTATCTCTTTCTGGTATCCTAATAGCCAGATGTTATACTTTCTGGACAGATTATTTCATCCTTAAATTTCTGATACATGGACTTAGAAATTTCTTCAACTTGATTTCAAGTCTTTTTTATGAATGTTTTTGAAATATTGTATAAATATAAAATCATGTCTATTTTTTATGGAGGAAATAAAGTATTTCCTCATTGTTTTTAAGTAGCATTTCATTTTCTAGCATAGAAATAAGTTGTCTATGGATTAAAAAATATTTTAAGAAGTCTTGTACCCTGATAATGTAAAATATTCTGTATTCACTTAAAAATTTAATAAAGTGGTATTATAATTGTATTTATAAAGTTAATGCAGTCTTAATATTATAGTTTTTAAATAGGAATATTATTTGTTTCCTCTACTCAAATTATTCTAAACATTTATTTTTAAGATCTATATCACATTTATTCATCAAGATTGGTATTTTCTATGGAGTTCTTGACACCTCCTCCACAGGGCAATATTAGCTACTTTGTACAAGTTAAGCTTCTTCCTTGTTCACCTTTGTATCACCCCCTACTTCATCTCTGTACCTTATCTTCACTGTCTTGCACATTGATGTAGGTGCTCAACTAACATTTGTGGAAGAGAAAGAAGGCAGGTATTGAGATGGCCTTATTAAGTGTCAGAAGCCAGTGTTTCTTCTACTTGTGTTTTTTTGAGAATTTTAAAAAATAACTTTTTATTTGTAAATGAAAGATAGTCTCAAATATGATGAGGCTTTTTTGGTTTAGAAAAGATTGTACATCAAAAGGTTTGAATATTCTTATCATGGACAACACATTCACATGCCATTTTGGGTGGGTCTGTTATTCTTAAACAATGAGTTTTTCTTTATAACTGTGATTCTTGTACATGGAAATGGAGCTGATTCTCTCTCATAATCATAGGATTGTTTAATGAAGAAATACATTTATGATAGAGAGAAAATTGACATCCAATTGATTTTAAAAATCAAAGTATAACTTAAAGGATTATTTTTAAGGGGGAACCTGTAGAAAGTAAATGTTCTGCTAAATTGTATTTGCCAAAAATGTATCAAAGAAATCATTATGAGCCTTAAGGTTCTTTTGTTTATTCTCTTTGCCTAGCACTTGACCATTAAGGATTTGAGATGAAAAGAAAGAGATATGGCTACTAAAAAGTCTCTCTTTTCAATGCAGTTCTAATAACAAAGTGTGAAATCTGGGACTCAGCCAAGTGTTACTTATTAATATCTTAAAATGATTTTTAAGTGTTGCATTTTTAAAAATTTAGTATAGTAAAAAAGCATCAATTATAGATATAGTTTTATGGGTATGAACAACAAATGAAAACTTGATTAAAGGTGGCCATATCAAGCATTCTTCACTTGAAGTATCTTGCCAGCTTCTGAGTAATGCTTTGATTTGGTTTGAACCTTTTGTATGCAACAATTTTTAATGCAAGTTACTACAGTTCTTTCTGAATAATATAGGTCATGAGAAGTTCATTTGTAGGTGGGGCAGCTGTACTACTTTGGGGGACTGTCTTAATAGATCCATTTCATTAATTGTCATGAATTTTTTATTAACAAAACCAGTACATCAGGTTTAGCCAGCTAAAAACTGTTCTCATAGTTGTTATCTTTATTGTCAGAAAGAATATTGTGAAAATAAGGAATTACTGCACATGCTTTAACTCTTCATTAAACAGAAGAATGGCACTATCCATGAAAAATAACTTACGGGCATATTATCAAGTTGACATACAGTGTTTTCAGTTTTGCAACTCCCATTAACTTTAAAACCTTGTGCTTTAACTTCAGTGTCTTCCAGTTAGGAATAATGCCAGAGCCGTCTGTTAGGTACTCAGAGTTAATGGGATTAATGTCAAGTAGCAGGATGTTCATTCTCTCTTCCTTAAGCTTTATTCCTTAGGTATTTTTAGATAAATGTCCTTCTAAGGAATTTCTTTTCGAAACCAGGCAGTGGTATTAAGAAGCAGCAGTAATGGACTGGAAAATGAATGATATTAGGATGTGCATTTTATTTACCAATGAAAGAAATTTACCTCAACCCTCATCTGATAATCTTTATTATTAAGTCATACATAGAGCTTTAAAAGTATGATTTTTTTTTTAACTTCAAGAAGTCTCAAGAGATTTCTTAGATATATGATAGGCCATTATATTGTTAGCCATATTCTTTGTATCTTCAAGACCATAATCACTTTTTACTTGCTACATCTTGTGAGATAATTAGTAGCATGAATTATCTTTATTTAAATGGTTTTACAAGTGAAACAGGGAGGTGCTTAGTGGTTTTTTTCAGGATCTCATAACTAATCTTTGATACAGTACTTAATAGAGCCTGGAATTTATATTTATACTCATTTTATTTGAGTAAACATTTGTCTTATAAAATTTTAAGGTTGAAAAAGTATTGAGAAAATCATGTTTTGAAAAACAAAAATTATGTAGTCTTTGGAAAAAGGCATATTATGGCTGGAATCCTGGCTTCACCCTTTACCTGCTTGACTCTGAGTAATTATTTGACCTCTTTAGCTCCATTTTCTCATTTTAAATGGAATGGTAACTACCTTTCAAAATTATTGTACACATTGAACACAATGTTTATAAGTGCCCAAAAAAGATACTCATTAAAATAATTAGTGTCATTTTAATATTATCTACACATTTGGAATTAGACCTTAAAAAATAAGTTAAACAGAATTAGCCAAAGTAACATGGTTTGTTAGTGACAGGCTTGCAATTAGAACCAAAGCATCCTAACCAAAACCTATATTCTTTGCAGATGCATTCTTTTATTTATTGAAATTATCTAGAATATTTAGTCAGTTACTCATTAGTGAAAACCACACTGTTCAGTATCATCACTCTTCTTTTTTCATCCCCCAAATTCAAGATTTGAATGATTGTCATTTAGGCCAGAATTCCAGAAGTTTTTCTATGTGTGTGATTTAAATAATCTGGTCATTTTTAGAGGGATACTATCAAGCTCTTTTATAACCAAAAGTTTTTCAGCAGCTGTTTATGAGACTCTGCAAAGTGGATCTAGTTAGCCTTGACCTGGAATAAATAAGGCATTGACACACTATGTCATACATTTGCCCCAGTGTCAATATCTGCTGATTCATGGAGTCATGTTCTATGTACTGGCTCTGCTCATGACCTGTGTGCCCTCTGACTAGAACTATGCTCATGGCTCCAGATTCGTTACTCCAACTGGATTACAGGCCTCGGGGTGCTCCTGGAGTTTGGCCTTCTCTGAGGCCAATCTTCATTGGCAGTCTTGATGTGGATCTTCTAACCCTCAATTTCCCATACTGCCTAGGCAGTTTACCACAGAAGGTGTAGTGATAGTGTTAGCTAACACTTACATAGACCTTTAATTTTGTCAGTTCTTTTATATTTATAATTTGAGCTGATGCTCATAACAGCTGTGTAAAATAAGCAGTATTATCTGTCTTACAATTGAGAAACCTAAAATTCAGTTAAGTAATTTCCCCAAAGTCGTACTGATATTGAATGAAACAGCTCAGGTTTTTACAAATCCCATATTGCTTTCAACTTTCAATCATGGTTCATGATCCTGCTGCTGACAGTTGATAACAAAAGTATCCTGTTATAAAAACAGAATGAAAATATATAAAGTGACTATTGTGTTATGAGAGGTTTCATCATATGAAGCATAAAGAAGCATGTATGTATAAATCCATGTGGGAAATAAAGTATTGTCAAAGTGTTAATTAGGGAATAAATTTTACTTCTCTCTTTTTTCTCTCAGTACTGAGCACACGGGAGGTAGCCGATGATTGTTTCTGATTATTTCATTTAGAATACCAGAAAAAGGACAATGTCGATTATAAAAAATTCTTACTCTGATATATTGTGACCATCTTACAGGAATTTTTTTCACTGTTTGTGATAATAATTATCATATGTCTTTTCCTTGAACTGCCTCCACATACTCCTCTGGATTTTTTAACCCCAACCTATATGCTGATGACTCCCAAATGCAGAAGCCACATCTCTCTCTCTTTAATTTCAGTTTGTATATCAAAACTATCTGCTGGACATTTTCAGCTGATATTTCATGGTAAACCCAATTCAAAATGTCTAAAATAGAAGGCAGCAATGTCCTTTTTAAAACTGCTCTTTTTTCTGAATTACTATGGGTCAACAAATTGCATCAATTTTACTTCTTAAATATTTCTTGAATCTGTTTTATCTTTTTATTGTTAATACTAATATCCTATTCAGATCTTTATTATATATTACTTGAAACTACAGAAATAGCTCCCTAAATAATTTCTCTACACCTGATTTGTTCTCTTCAAATTCATTACTCACTCTTTCTTGACTGCCATTTACCTTAAAACCATTCAATAATAGTCTTCCATTTCCACAAGATAATATTATAGTTTTAAAGCCTTCTCATTATCTAACTCACGACTGCCTCTTTGTCTTCATCTTTTGCTCTTTCCTTGTCGTGTACTTGAGGCCAAACTGCTTTAGTTATCTATATACTGTTATTTTTCTCACCAACATACTTTTGCTCATGCCACCTCATGCTTTTTTTCAGGAATTGTTCTCTTGTAAATAACCTACTGCTTCTCTCCCCTCTCATTCACCAGTCAAATTAGGTGTGCATCTTCTCTGCTCCCAAAATTTATTATTATCTGCTTTCTCAACTTGCACTTTGAGTTTCTTAAGGCAAGGATGCTCTTATTCAGTTTATAATTCTAGAGCAACTAATGTGTTTATATTATAGGTATGAATTTTTTTCATTCATGCACTTTTAGAAATTTGGTGGTGTTCTGTGAAAATTACATGATTTTAATTTTTAAAGTGTATTTCATTGTGATGTCAATAATCTCCTTAATAGCTCAGATTTAGTAAGTCTATGTTTATCAAATTGGATTTATTATATTTGTATGTTATTTTCCCATTAAATAAATTATTTGTTACATTCTGTTATTCAATATGTTTCAATAGATTGCAAAAATATATGATTACTGACAGCGTTATTGTAGAATCCTTGGTCTTATCAATATCATGTAGAAGAAACCTGTATTTTCTTCTACATGACATTAATATTGGTAACTTTTTCGTGAATTCATCATACTCGTTGCAGGAATAAAATAAATAAGATGTAGGTCAGTTTTCAGTCCTTTGCCCATCCAAATTAGTCCTCTTTCCTATTTTCACTAATTGAATATATCTTTTAAATAATGTATATTTCCTTGAATAGTTAACAAGATCAGATAGATATTCCTCAACCTAAATAAATGTTGCTAAATGATACCTGTCCATAGTATATTCCCCAGATGAAGAACAAATTATAGCCTGGGACCCTGTTCATACTTATATTATGGGTAAGTTCTATACAGAACCATAATAGGCAGGTATTAAATGAAAAACAAGCTTATTGTACCTATGAATTTTTCAGATAAAGGAAATACAATTTTTATTAGTGAAAAGATCCTAACATTATTTGTAAGCTCAGCATCATTGCCATCTTGCCCTGATCCACTATTTCAATCCCAAGCCAGGTAAATATGGAATTATAAGGGCAATAAACATTACCCTGCTAAATTAAAACTTAATTTAATTTAAATTTGCTTGTTAGATTGGCTTATGTGTTTTTATTATTGACTTGTTTCAACGAGATCTCATAGTTGTATTTGTCACTTCCAAAAGTAAATTTCATATAGGCGGTGATTACCAGAAGGTAGACAGAGATATTGAAGTGCTACAAAATCTAATGTTTATATTTCAGACCTTTTCTTAATATGAAAAAACCTCATTCTACTGTTATTTTCTCATAAAAATATAGAATCTTTTGGAATAAAGTATGAACATATGAAAACACACTCTACAGACAACCTTTAAGGAATTGTTTTTATAGTTGACTAGTTCTTGATAATTGTAACTAATATCCTTTTTAATATTTGCATAATAATTGGACATATCTTTGCTATTGAAAAGGACATATTGCAGCAATATATACTTTGTTGATAGAAAATTTATTTTAGAGCTATACATAATGTAAAAAGACCCATCGTGAAAAGATAAAATTTGAAATAAAGCATTTGCTATAAAGAATTGGCATCTGGGGGCTTTGGTGTAGAGTACAGAGTAGAAAATTCGTGAGAGATGAGAGCCTCTTAGACCAAGGTAGTAGATGACCTCTCCAGAAAGGGACTTTACCTGCACGTAGGTGTTTCCTAAATCTGGATAAAATCTTCATTCTGAAAGTACCATAAAAGTAGCGTTCTTGATCTTTCTCATTCATTGCTCTTTCCTTAGTGCCTAGAACAGTGTCTGGCACAAAGTAGGTGCTCTGAATAAATGAGAATGGACATGCCTTCAACCAGACTCAAGAGTTTCCACACACTGGGTTTCCAGCAATCAGAAAATGAGTTATTCTTTTCCTGGTTTCACAAAATACTTGGCAATAGTGAGATGAGCACACTATCCTTTCTACAAGATAATATTCTCTCCCTCACTCACCTTACTCTACAAGATGGTACTTGTGCTCTACTCTGCACATTTCTATTTAGGACTAGCCATATTTGCAATCCCATAATGAACTAAATATTTTCAGCAAAGATTTTCTCATACCACCATGCTGATACACATGACCTTTTCTACCTGAAACACCCTTTATTTTTCCTTGTTTGATTAACTCTTACTCCTTTTTCAAGACTTAATCTGGATTAGGTGCTCCTTGTATGTATTCCTATATGTTCTCGTTCTTGTCTTTTGTAATTACCCAAATCAGACAATTTCTGAGGAAACATATAACTAAATCACCTATAGTATCACACCACAAATTATTTGGGTTCACAAGTTACCTGGCTGAAGCATTTGCTGCCTACAAGAAACCCACCTCATGGGTAGACACTCATATACTCAGACATGGGTAGACACTCATACACTCAGACATGGGTTGAAAAAGATATACCATACAGATGGAAAACAAAAATGAGCAAGAGTAGCTAGACTTATATCAGATAAAACAGACATTAAATCAAAAACAGTAAAAAAAAGATAAAGTCATTACATAATAATAAAGGGTTCAATTCAACAAAGAGATATAACTATCCGAAATGTATGTGCACCCAAATTCATAAAACAAATACTCCTAGACCTACAGAAAGAGATAAACAGCAATAGAATAATAGTGGAAGACTTCAACACCTCAATGGCAGCACTAGATAGATCATTGAGGCAGAAAGTCAACAAAGAAACTCTGGGCTTAAGCTGACCTCTAGACCAAATGAACCTAATAGACATTCTCAGAACATTATACCCAACAATGACAGAATACACATTTTTCTCATTTGTACATGGATCATTTTCCAAAATAGATAATGTATTTGGCCACAAAGCAAGTCTTAATAAAGTCAACAGAATGAACATCATATAGGTATTTTCTTCTTGGACCACAGTGGAATAAAACTAGAAATCAATACCAAGAGGAACTATCAAAACTATGTAAATACACTGAAACCAGTCACAGTGGCTCATGCCTGTAATGCCAGCACTTTGGGAGGCTAAAGTGGGAGCCAGGAGTTTGAGACCAGCCTGGCTAACATGGCGAAACGCCGTCTCTACTAAACACACACACACACACACACACACACACACACACACACAGACGCAACACACACTTAGCTGGGCCTGATGGCACATGCCTCTAGTCCCAGCTACTTAGGACGCTGAGGCAGGAGAATCACTTGAACCCAGGAGACAGAGGTTACAGTGAGCCAAGATTGTGCCCCTACACTCCAGCCTGGGCGACAGAGCAAGACTCTGTCAATAAATAAATAAATTGAAAATAAACAGCTCGTTCCTGAATGGTCCTTGGATAAATGATGGAATTCAGACAGAAATTTAAAAGTTATTGAAACAAATGAAAATAGAGACACAACGTACCAAATCCTCTGGGATACAGCAAAAGCAGCACTAAGAGAAAAGTTTATAGCATTAAATCTCTACATCAAAAAGATAAAAAGGTCTTGAATTAACAACCTAATGCCACACCTCACCCCTAGGAACTAGAAAAACAAGAACAAACTAAATCCAAAGCTAGCAGAAGAAAAGAAGTAACAGAGCTCAAAGCAGAACTAAATGACAGTGAGATGAAAAAAATGAATCAAAGAATCAACAAAATGAAGAGTTGGTTATTTGAAAAGAAAAACAAAATTAATAAATGACTAGCTAGAATAACCAATAACAAAAGAGAGAAGATTCAAATAAGTACAATCAGAAATTATAATGGTGACAATACAACTGATACCACAAAAGTACAAAAGATCATCAGAGATACTATGAGTACCTCTATGCACACAAACTAGAAAACCTAGAGGAAATGGATATATTCCTAGAAACATATAGCCTCCCCAGATTGAACCAGGAAGAAATAGAAACCCTGATCAGACCTGTAATGAGTAATAAAATTGAAACAGTAATGATAATTTTTCCAACAACAACAAAAAGCCTAGTACCAGAAGGATTCACAGATAAATTTTGGTACATGTACAAAGAAGAGCTGGTAGCAATCTTCTTGAAACTATTCTAAAAAATTGAAGAGGAGGGATTTCTCCCCAACCCATTCTGCGAAACCATCATCACCCTAATACCAAAGCTAGGGAAGGACACATATGCACAAAGACAACTACAGGCCAACATCCCTAAAAAGCATAGATATAAAAAAAAGCATAGATACAAAATTTTAGCAAACAGGCTGGGTGGGCACAGTGGCTCATGCCTGTAATCCCAGCACTTTGGGAGGCTGGGGTGGGTAGATAAGTTGAGGTCAGGAGTTTGAGACCAGCCTGACTGACATGGTGAAAACCTCGTCTCTACTGAAAATACAAAAATTACCCGGGCATGGTGGCTGTCTGGTACCTGTAACGCCAGCTACTCAGGAGGCTGAGGCAAGAGAATTGCTTGAACTTGGGAGGCGGAGGTTGCAGTGAGCTGAGATTGTGCCACTGCACTCCAGCCTGGACAACAGCAAGACCCCATCTCAAAATAATAATAATAATAAAATAATAATAATAATAAAATTCTAGCAAAGCAAATCCAATAGCACATCAAGAAGTTAGTACACCACAGTCAAATGGGTTTCATTCCAGGGAGGCAAAGATGGTTCAACATATGCAAATCAACAAATGTAATTCACTGCATAAACAGAATTAAAGACAAAAACCATATGATCATCTCAATAGATGCAGAAAAAGTATCTGATGAAATCCAACATCTCTTCATGATAAAAATCTTCAACAAACTAGGCCTTGGAGGAGCATACCTCAAAATAATAAGAGCCATATACAACAGACCCACAGCCAACATCTTACTGAATGGGAAAAAGTTGAAAGCATTTCCCCTAAGAACCAGAACAAGACACCCACTTTCACCACTCCCATTAAACATAATACTGGAATTTCTAGCCAAAGCAATCAGGCAAGAGAAAGAAATAGAAGGCATCCAAATTGAAAAAGAGGAAATTAAATTATCTCTGTTCACTGATGACATGATCTTATACTTAGAAAACCCTGATAATGCCTCCCAAAGACCCCTAGATTTGATAATTGACTTCAGTATAATCCCGGGATACAAAGTCAGTGTATAAAATCAGTAGCATTTCTATATGCTAATAACATTCAAGCTGAGAACCAAATCAAGAACTCAATCCCGTTTACAATAGCCACACAAGAAATAAAATCCTAGGAATATACTTAACTAAGAAGGTGAAAGACCTCTTCAAGGAGAACTATAAAACACTGATGAAAGAAATTCTAGGTGATGCAAATGGAAAAACATGCCGTGTTCATGGATCAAAGTAATCAATATCATTCAAATGATCATATTCCCCAGAGGAATATATAGATTCAACATAATTCCTATCAAATTACCAGCATCATATTTCACAGAATTAGAAAAAAATACTGCTAAAATTCACTTGGAACCAAAAAAGAGCCTGAATAACCAAAGCAGTTTTAAGCAAAAAGGACAAAGCTGGTGGAGGCATCACATTACCTGACTTCAAACTATACTACAAGACTATAGTAAACAAAAACAGTATGGTACTTGTATTTGTCTGTTTTCGTACTGCTGATAAAGACACACCTGAGACTGGGCAATTTACAAAAGTAAGAGGTGTTTGGACTTACAGTTCCACATGGCTGGGGAGGCTTCACAATCATGGCAGAAGGCAAGGAGGAGCAAGTCAAATCTTATGTGGATGTCGGTGGGCAAAGAGAGAGCTTGTGCAAGGCAACTCTCGTTTTTAAAACCATCAGATCACATGAGACCTATTCACTACCATGAGAACAGCACAAGAAAGAGCCTCCCCTATAATTCAGTCATCTCCCACCAGGTCCCTCCCACAACACATGGGAATTATGTGAGGTACAGGATGAGGTACAGGGCATTGGGTGGGGACATAGAACCAAACTATATCATGCTGCCTCTGGCCCCTCCCAAATCTCGTATCTTCACATTTCAAAACCAATCATGCCTTCAGAACAGTCCCCCAAACAGTCCACTTATGAGCCGGTAAAATCAAAAGCAAGTTAGTTACTTCCTAGATACAATGGGGGTTCAGGCATTGGGTAAATAAAGCCATTTCAAGTGGGAGAAATTCGCCAAAACAAAGGGGCTACAGGACCCATGCAAGTCCAAATCCAGCAGGGCAGTCAAATCTTAAAAGTTCCAAAATGATCTCCTTTGACTCCATGTTTCACGTCCAGGTCATGCTGATGCAAGAGGTAGGTTCCTAGAGTTTCAGGCAGCTCCGCCCTGTGACTTTGCAGGGTACAGCTTCCCTCCCGACTGCCTTCACGGGCTGGTGTTCAGTGTCTGCAGCTTTGCCAGGCACACGGTGCAAGTTGTCAATAGATCTACCATTCTGGAGTCTGGAAGACAGTGGCCCTCTTCTCACAGCTCCACTAGGTGGTGCCCTAGTAGGGACTCAGTGTAGGGGCTCCCACCCTACATTTCCCTTCTGCACTGCCCTAGCAGAGGTTCTCCATGAGGACCCCACTCCTACAGCAAACTTCTGCCTGGGCATCCATGCATTTCCATACATCTTCTGAAATCTAGGCAGAGGTTCCCAAACCTCAATTCTTGACTTCTGTCCACTCACAGGCTTAACACCACGTGGAAGCTGCCGAGGCTTGAGGCTTGCACCCTCTGAAGCCATAGCCTGAACTCTACATTGGCCCCTTTCAGCCACAACTAGAGTGGCTGGGATGCAGGGCACAAAGTCCCTAGGCTGTACACAGTGTGGGGACCCTGGGGTTGGCCCACAAAACCACTTTTTCCTCCTAGACCTGTGGGCCTGTGATGGGAGGGGCTGCCGTGAAGACCTCTGACATGTCCTGGAGACATTTTTCCCATTGCCTTGGGGATTAACATTTGGTTCCAAGCTACTTATGCAAATTTCTGCAACAGGCTTCAATTTCTTCTCAGAAAATGGGATTTTCTTTTCTATTGCATTGTCAGGCTGCAAATTTTCTAAACTTTTATGCTCTGTTTCCCTTTTGAAACTGAGTGCCTTTAACAGCACCCAAGTCACCTCTTGAATGCTTTACTGCTTAGAAATTTCTTCCACCAGATACCCTAAATCATGTCTCTCAAGTTCAAAGTTCTATAAATCTCTAGGGCAGGAACAAAATGCTGCCAGTCTCTTTGCTAAAACATAACAGGAGTGACCTTTACTCCAGTTCCCAACAAGTTTCTTTTCTCCATTTGAGACCACCTCAGCCTGGACCTTATTGTTCATATCACTATCAACATTTTTGTCAAAACCATTTAACAAGTCTCTAGGAATTTCCAAACTTTCCCATATTTTCCTGTCTTCTTCTGAGCCCTCCAAACTGTTCCAACCCCAGCCTGTTACCTAATTCCAAAGTCACTTCCACATTTGGGGGTATCTTTTCAGCAACACCCCACTCTACTGGTACCAAACTACTGTATTAGTCTGTTTTCATGCTGCTGATAAAGACATACCTGAGACTGGGCAATTTGCAAAAGAAATAGGTTTATTGCACTTACAGTTCTACATGTCTGGGGAAGCCTCACAATCATGGCAGAAGGCAAGGAGGAGAAAGTCACATCTTGTGTGGATGTCAGCAGTCAAAGAGAGAGCTTGTGTAAGCAAACTCCCATTTTTAAAACCATCAGATCTTGTGAGACCCACTCACTATCAGAAGAACAGCACAGGAAAGACCCACCCCCATAATTTAATCATGTCCAAATGGGTCCCTCCCACAACACATGGGAATTATGTGAGCTACAGGTTGAGATTTGGATGGAGACACAGAGCCAAATTTTATCAGTACAGATAGAAAAATGGACACATAGATCAATGGAACAGAACAGAGAACCCAAAAATAAAGCTGCATACATACAACCAACTGATCTCTGACAGAGTTGATAAAAATATACAGTGGAGAAAGGACACACTATTCAATAAATGGTGTTGGAAAAATTGAATAGCCATATGCAGAATAGTTAAACTGGACCCCTGTCTCTCACTGTATACAGGAGTTAACTCAAGATGGATTAAAGATTTAAACATAAGTTCTGAAACTATGAAAATCCTAGAATAAAACCCAGGAAAAATTCTGGACATCAGCCTAAGCAAAGATTTTATAACTAAGACCTCAAAAGCAAATGCAACAAAAACAAAAATAGACAAATGGGACTCAATTAAACTGAAAAGCTTCCAGACAGCAAAAGGAATAATCAACATATTAAACTGACAACCTGTAGAAGAGAGGAGATATTTGCTGTAAACTATACATTGAACAAGGATTAACACCTGGAATCTACAAGGAACTGAAATAGCTCAACAAGAAAAAAATAACCTCATTAAAAATTGGGAAAAGGACATAAACAAGTATTTCCCAAAGAATGACATACAAGTGGCCAACAAACGTATGAAAAAAATACTCAAATCACTAAACAGAAGAAGAATGCAAATTAAAACCACTATAAGATACCATCTCACACCAGTCAGAATTGCTATTATAAAACTTCAGAAAACAAAGAAGGTAGCAAAGATGTGGAGGAAAGGAACCACTATACGCTGTTCGTGGGAATGTAAATTAATACCACCTCTGTGGAAAACAGTATGGAGATTTCTCAAAGAAATAAAAATAGAACTACCATTCAGCACAGCATTCCCACTACTGGATATCTACCCAAAGAAAAAGACACCTGCACTTGTGCATTTATCTCAACACTATTCACAATAACAGAGCTGTGGACTGAACCTAAGTGCTCATCCAGTGGATGACTGGATAAAGAAAATGTGGCATATATATACTATGGTATATATATATA
>NW_012113030.1:2715972-2735757 GCF_000951035.1 Colobus angolensis palliatus
TATATATATGGTATATATATACTACACTGCCAAGAAGAAGAATGAAAATATGTCATATGTAGCAATATAGATGGATCTTGAAGTCATTCTTCTAAGAGAAATAACTCAGAAACACAAAATCAGTTACTCTTTGTTCTCATTTATAAGTGAGAACTAAACAATGGATACACGTGGAAATACAGAGGAGAATAATAGACACTGAGGATTCCAAAGTGGGGTAGGAGGAAGGAGCTGAGAGTTGAAAAATTGCCTGTTGGGTACAGTGTTCACTATTTGGGTGGTGGGTGTACTAAAAGCCCAGACTTCACCACTATGCAATGTATCCATGTAACAGAACTACACATGTGCCCCCTGAATCCATAAAAATAAAGATAAATTTTTTAAAAGCTGGCTGGTAAAGGTTACTTAATGCAGCTTATCTTTTCACATATATGCAATTGTGTTTCAGTGCCAGAAAAAGAATTTTAATTTCCTATTGAAGTGCCTGTTTTAGCATCAGTATAACAAATTTATATTTTTTGATTTCCATGAGTAATTGGTTACCTGTGCAGCCTGAGTTAACTAGTATCATATTTTCAACTTATTTCAGTGAGGTTTTGTTATCATTTTAGATTGAGGCCCCAGACATGTACCTGCTGGCCTCTCCCTTGTTCTGATCTGACATTGGTCTCTGTCCAAAATTTGAGAAGTAGGAAAATACCTTTATAATAAACATTTCAGAGATCAAAATCAAAACAGACATGTCTTCAGGAGGCATAAACCAGAAATACCAATTTAAAAACATGAATATTCTCTGCTGCCTTTCCGAACTCTGATATACTGTGGTCAGCAATGTACAAAATGAAACTCCTTGAAGTTGGAACATGGTGGAACATGGTGCCTTACTCTTTCAAAGTGATACAATATTGAAATAATCTTTAGACAGGATTTTAGGAACAATTACATTACACTTAGACCATCAATAACATCTTAAAATCTAACTTAATATGTCACTAATAGTAGGAAACTAATAGTAGGAAACTTCCGTACACCAGCTATGCAGGCAAAAACATATATAAATATTCCTTTCAGACCACCACAAGGTAAAATAAGCAGGTCTTCCTAGTGTTGAGAAATGCATCATTACCACCTCAAATCTGGCAAATTTGTAATATTTGTTCATTCTAAAAACTGAACTTTAATGATTTTACTCTAATACTTTTTCTTTATTTTTTCATTTTTAACCCTTTTGATATTGGATGTATCTTGCAGAGTCATTAATTCAATGTATGACTTTCAGTCACCAGAACTTATTTCCTACTTAGGAGTGTAATTTGTGACTTTCTAAAATTAGGCTATTAAAATTCCCACCTCATAAGTCAGTCAGTCTTTAGTAAGTGTCTTAAATTTTAGACTGAAATACATTTAAACTATTTCTCCTGCCAGAATTAAAAAAAAGTACTACTAAGTTCCTTCCCAATCTGTAAGCGTTAAATAAGTGTAAATTTAAAGAAATCAGACTCATTTCTAGACAGGACCTAAGCAATTATCAAGTATTCTAATAAAACTTAAATCTTAGGATATTTGTTTTATTTATTTCAAGAATAAAACTGCTAGTTTTTCTGCTTAGCTAGGACTTAGATAAAACAAGGGGGCTCAACAGATAATTTAAAAAGTAAATAGGTAAAGCCCAACCTGTACTATGTTGAATAAAAAGCAAAAATCCAAATGTCTTCTAATTTTTCCAGAGTGTGTTGCAAGAGAAATTTTATAACATTTCCTTATGACAGCAGCTGTACAGCAGGTTTTGAACCAGTCTAGTGTAGTGTTTAGTAAAGTGAAAGGGGTTGGGTTGTTTTATGCTTTTTAAGTTGGCATTTTACCAAGAGAGAAGTTTGGTGGTTGTTATTTTTCCCTCTTATGTTTAAGTGACAAAGTACTTGATTAAAGTGAACATGATTTTATATTAATTCTAATTTGTTCTTTTTCTGAGGAAGATAATAAAATGAAATAATCCAAATGCTTTTACACCTACACAGTATATTGCTGAGCAAATTATTTATGGAATGGAAGAAAAGATAAAGTTGCTTTTAAGAGTCCTTTAACATATCAGTTTGATAACTAGCAAAACACCTTTACAGCCATTAAATATTTACCAAGACTTGGCTTTGGACAGGGGGGCAGTTTAGTGCACCAAATTTCACTCTATGCAATGCCATTGATTAGCTATCAGAAGGACATAGTTAATAAGTAACTTCAGGTATTACATGTAGAGCACTCTACATTCTTGTCAAATCTTTTCTCTGAAGATGACCTAAAAAAAGTCAGTTACAACCAGCATTCACCCCACCAATGATTGCACAAGCACAACTTTGAAAGAAAGAAAGGCCAGGCAAATCAGTTGAGCAGTACTTAGGCAATCTTTCCTAGTGACTGTTGTCATTGCTGCTGGACTTTAGAACTGAACATGTTTACATTTAATTAGAAAGGACACACAGTTTACAGCACAGTAGCTATCAATATCGGATCAGAATTGATTTCCGCTTTCTCCCCAGTGATTGCTTCCTTCAAGCTAATTAAAAAAGGCATATAATCAAATGGCTCACATAAATTTTAAAGTAAAGTAAACAATATTTCCTGGCGATCAAAACAAAAGTAAATGACATTCATCCTTATCATTAGCTACATTTTTTGAAATAATTCTGTTGCTTATAAATGTGATATAAGCCATGTTTAACATTATCAGACTGCAAAGAAGAAACCTCAATGAATGTTTTACTAAGTACTTTAGCTCTCAAAGAAGCAATAACCTTAATTTTATATTTATAACCCTAAAACCTGTAGATAAAGCAATCTGATGGAACCTTGAGTTGACTTTGTTCAACTTTTCAATTTCCACATATTGTACAGAAAAACTGCTGAAAATATAATGAAATAAATAACAAATTGATTTTCTTTTAAATAAGGTGCATACAGCACATGCATAATATGCTTAAATTAGGGATCATCTTGATGTAAATGATTAACAGTTCTCTATAATTACTGTAGGCAAAATCATCAACAAAATTATGATAAAAGATCATTTTTTATAACTGCCTGTCTATTCTCTATAAAGAGACCTGCTTCAAATTTCATAAGCTAACATTTTGGTAATTATAATAAATTATGGTGAAGTTATTTTAAAATAAGAAATATAAAGGGAAGTAGAAGTTACGTTCAGGAGAATCACAGCCTTTCTTCCTTATCTATGGGATCTGCTATGCAATAGCACATCTAGAATGGAAGGCCATCAAGACTTAAGGAAATACAGATTGTGAGCAGGTCTTAAGAAACATTAATTAACTAATTCACAAATATTTATTAAGCATTCTTGAGGTGCTAAAGATAAAAAGGTGAGTAAAACCTCTATAAGATTAGAGATTTTTGGCCAGGCGCAGTGGCTCACACCTGTAATCCCAGCACTTTGGGAGGCTGAGGCGGCGGATCACCTGAGGTCAGGAGTTCAAGACCAGCTTGGCCAACATGGTGAAAAGCTGTCTCTACTAAAAATACAAAAATTAGCCAGGCGTGGTGGCAGGTGCCTGTAATCCCAGCTACTCAGGAGGCTGAGGCAGCCTGGGTGACCGAGTGAGACTCTACCTCAAAAAAAAAAAAAAGAAAGATTAAAGATTTTGATCTGCTTTGTTTACTGTTGTATCCCCAAGCATTTGCTATGTGACAATATAGTGTATAAACATGTATTTACATATATGTGTGTGTGTGTGTGTGTGTGTGTGGTTGCTCAATAAATGTTTATTGAATGAATGCCCCTTTCAGGAATTATTTCACCACAAGCAAATGTTTACTCAACTGCCAGGGGGGCTTCCAGTTGCACTTCTTTTCAGCATTCCAGGAAAACCACTGAAATCCACAATGATATTATAGTAATGAGAGTCAATGTAACATCCCCTTCGAGGATACATTAATTTCTTGAAGTTAGTTTTGCTTGCTTTTCTTTCTTTCATTTCCTTTTGAAATCTTGGGGTATTTTAAAATTACTCTTAGGGTCCACAAAGTAATTAGTCTGTAATCCACATTGATTAACTATACACTAGTCCTACATATCCATACCATATCTTCTGCAGGGCATATGCAAATTACAGATTCTTGTCATCCAGTAAAACATAAAAAATTAAGAACCACATGAAACAGGCTTAAGCAACAAGTTATTTTATCCATTTCACAAATATTTATTAAACTGTTTTCTAGGTAGTAGATAGAAATTAAATGGTGAAAAGACACTTTCTCCTGGGGTTTAATCTTTATCCAGTTGAAAGGTCTGAGTACTATGGGAGAACATGAGGGGATGACCTAAGCTGGGCACTAGGTCAGATTTCTTGGAGACTCTCCTATCCAAGTTGAGATCCAAAGGATATGTAGGAGCTAGTTAAGTAAAGGGAGATAGTGTCAGTGTTCTAGGGGACTTGAAGGTTATTCATCCTGACTGGAGAATAGAGGTAAATAGGTGAATGATGAGAAATGAGCTATAAAGAGAGGCATGAAAAGCTTTGTAAATGAGGTTTAAGAAATTTGGACTTTATCCTAGGAAAAGTGAGGAGCCATTAAAGTGTTTTAATCCAGGGAGTGATACATTCATATTTGTGCTTTAGAAAACTCAACTCAAGGCAAAGAACAACTGAAAAGACTATTGTGGTATATTAGTCCATTCTTGGATTGCTATAAAGAGATACCTGAGGCTTGGTAATTTATAAAGAAAGGAGGTTTAATTGGCTCACAGTTCTGCAGGCTGTGTAGGAAGCATAGTGGCATCTGCTTCTGGGGAGGCCACTGGAAGCTTCCAGTCATGGCGAAGGCAAAGGGGGAGCAGACATGTCACATGGCCTGAGCAGGAGGAAAAGAGAGAGCAGGGGGGTGCTACATACTTTTAAACAAGCAGATCCGGTGAGAACTCACTCACTATTACAAGAACAGCACCAAGGAGATGGTACTAAACCATTTATGAGAAACTACCCCCATGATCTAATCACCTCTCACCAGACCCCACTTGCAACACTGGGGATTACAATTTGACATGAGATTTGGGCAGGGACACAGATGTAAACCATATCATGTGGTAATTCACTTGAAAGAATAATAGCAGTCACTCTAAATTAAGATAGTGATAATGGGGCTTGATATGGTTTGAATGTGTCCCCCAAAAGTTTATGGATTGGAAATTATTGCCACTTTAACAATATTAAGAGGTGGACCTTTAATAGATGATCCAGCCATGAGGGCTCTGCCCTCATGAATGGATTAATGCCATTATCATAGGAAAGGGTTAATTGTCTTAGGAGTGCACTGCTAATAAAAGGATAAGGTCAGCCCCCCATTTTCTCTCTTTTGTGTGTCCTTCCACCTTCCATCTTCCACCATGGGATGACCCGCACTGGATGCCAGTGCCATGCTCTTGGACTTTACAGCTTCCAGAGCCAAATCAACTTCTATTATTTGTAAACTACCCAGTCTGCGGTTTTCTGTTATAGCAACAGAAAATGAACTAAGATGGAGATGGAAAGAAATTGAAAGATGCAAAGGAGATTTATGTGTAAAATAGCGTAGACTGTGAGGTGAGATATAAATATTAAGGATGATGTGTAGGTTTCATGCATGAACAACTGAGTAGATGGTGATGCCTAAGGAAAGGAGGAGGAAGAGAAAGAGCCAATTTGCAAAGGGGTACAAAATGAGATCATGAGTTCAATTTTAGACATTGAGTTATAGATATTTGAAGAATGGTCACATGGAGATGTTTATGAGGTGGTTATAAGAATCTGTTGCTTAGGGTAGAAATCTCAGCTGGAGAGAAATACTTCAGAGTTAAAGGTCATTAGTTATATAGATGATCAGGTGAAGCCACCTGATCTGGTTTGGATTTGTGTCCCCGCCCAAATCTCATGTTGAATCGTGATCCCCAATGTTACAGGAGAGGCCTGGTGGGAGGTGATTGGATCATGGGGATGGATTTCCCCTTTGTTATTCTTGTGACAGTGAGTTCTTATGACACCTGATTGTTTAAAACGTGTATCACCTCCCCTTGCTCTCTCTCTCCTGCTCTGCCATGTGAAGATGTGCCTGCTTCCCCTTCACCTTTCGCCATGCTTGTAAGTTTTCTGAGGCATCCCCAGCCATGCTTCCTGCACAACCTGCAGAACTATGAGCCAATTAAACCCCTTTCCTTACAAATTACCCAGTGTCAGGTAGTTCTGTATAGTAATGTGATAACAGACTAATACACTATCAGCGTGGGTTGCAATCAGGAGAGACTAGGTAGAATGAGAAGACATCAGTTAAAGGTTGAGTAGAAGACAAGAAGCCCTCAAAGAAGATTGAAAAGCATCAAGGAAAGTAAGCAGAAACTAGAAGTGTATTGTCATGGAAAGCAGGGGAAAAAAGGCATTTCTAGAAAGAATATGTCTCAGGTCAAATAAGAAGCTTGAAAAGTGTCTTTTAATGCAAAGGAGAGTAATAGATGCTGGGAACTCCAAAACAAGGGATATTGGGAGGTGGGTGAGGGTTGAAAATTTACCTATTGGTTACAGTGTTCATTATTTCGGTAATGGGTACACTAAAAGCCCAGACTTTACCACTACACAATATATCCATGTAGCAAAACTGCACTTGTACTCACTGAATCTATACAAATAAATTTTTAAGTATCTTTTGTATTTGGTAACATCATTGGAACACTTGGAGACAGAGAAGCTTATAGACCCTTGAATTGGCATGGAGAAGATAAAGACAGCAAACATAGACCATTTGATTCTAAATGAGATGATCCCAAACCAGGTCCAAGAGAAATTTTACAACAAACAGGAATATTTTCATAATTTAGTGAGTCAAAATCCTTGATAGAAAACAACAACAAAATCTTCTAAGTAGTATGTCTGGTCCAATTAACTAAAAAAATAAGTTCCTGAACTTTGTTATATTTCCTGGATTTGAGCTTCAGTATATCTCCGTGTTCTCTTACAATTCCAAAGCTATCCTGCTCAGAGAAGGGCGAGGTGAGGCTTAGCAATTACAGATCTGATATCTTATTAGAGAGTGGGAACACTTGTAGCTATACAAACTACTCCCTAGCCAGAGCAATTTTTTTGAAAGGCAAATATTCTTATGCTTTCTTTAAAATCCTTTCGTAGTTTCTCATTTTCCCTTTGATAAAGACCAAAATATTCTATATTTCAGGAAGATTCTATGTGCTCTGATCCCAACCACTTTTTTTAAATGCTCTCTGAACACTGCCTAACTGGGGTTCATTTAGCTCTTCAGCCATCCTTTCTCTTACCATCGTCCTTTGTACATGTTCTCCCCTGTGCCTGAAAAATTTTTGTCCACCCTCCTTCAAATTAATGCCTACTTTTATCTTTAAATCTCAACTCAAGTGTCACCTCCTTTGCTTTATAGCATTTATAATAATTTGAAACATGTGTTTAGTCAGTACTCATCCCTAGCCCTAGCAAAGCACTCAGCACATAGTAATCACTCATTTATAGGTGGAAGGAAAGCAGGGCCTGAGGCATCTCAATGCAGTGACCCAATTCTGAGTAAAACAAAGTATATGCTTACAATAGGCATGTACCAGCTGAAACCTATGTTCAGCAATTCAATTAATCAAGTAGCTCTTTAGAAGCAGCTGTGTAGCAAGCACTGTGCATTTGTAATATTCTCATAAAATGTGTTTATTTAGACCTCATATCTGAAATCAGCATCAGTGCTTGTCCCTAAGCTGTATATAATGTAAAATAAAACTATGTATTTAAAAAGGCTTGATTTACTTTTCCTAAGGGAGTTGGGATCATTAATAAAATTGAAAAATATTGGCCCTATGTAAGAACAGTTGATTGTTTGCTATTATAAAAGTAATTTTGCACCAGCCTATACATTTTTGCACCAGTGTATACATTTTTAGTATAAAAATGTATTCATGTTGATGTTGTAGGGCATAATTTCCAATTATGGAGAAACTAGCTAGTGAGAGTGTGCTGAGCGCCTCAAAAATTCTTTTGGCTAGAACTGATCCTTATGCAGATGGCACTATTCTCTTGTGACTGAGTACCCCCACCTAAGTAGAATTAGGATGAAAAATGATATGACAGCTTATTTTTAACTAAGTGTCTTCACTGAAAAATCATGTAAAGATAATTTTGTCTAGCCTTCAATACTAAGCAGGAATACATCAACATAGTGAGAGCATCTTTATTTTTTTGTAAGGCATCAACATCCTATTGTATAATTCTAATAAGTCCCATTCTGAGCTGGATTATGTTACCCTCTGAAGCAACACAGAATTCTGTAAACTGCCTCTTCAAATACTTGAAGAGACTTATCATAGACCTTTAATTTATTCTCACTTCCTGCCCAGTATGTTTTCTCAGTAGTTTTCCATAAAACCTAGTAAGTTTTACAGACCACTCACTACCTGGTAAGCCCTCCTATGGAGGTGCTTCAAGGTATCCCAGCCTCCCAAAGTGCTGGGATTACAAGTGTGAGCCACCAAGCACAGCCAACAACAATCTTTCTTTCCTTAAAGAAAAAAAATATATATATATATATGTGTGTGTGTGTGTGTGTGTGTGTGTGTGTGTGTGTGTGTGTGTATTTTTCATGCATGGTTGGTTGAATCCACAATTGCAGAATCCATGTATTCTAGGGCCAACTGTGTGTCCATATATTGAGGGCCAACTGTATAACCATTATGGATAACTGAAAAGCAGGTTCCTCCAAAAACTAAAAATAGAATTATATGATCCAGCAATCTCACTTCTGGATATTTACCCAAAAGATTTGAAATATTTTTCTTTAAGGGCAGATCTTGCTCTGTGGCCCAAGCTGAGTGCAGTGGCATGATTGTAGCTCACTGCAGCCTCAAACTCAGGGGCTCAAGCAGTCCTCCTGCCTCAGCTTCCCGAGTAGCTGGATTACGAGTGTATGCCTCCACACCTGATTGATTTTTTAAAAATTTTGTAGAGACAGGGTCTCACTATATAGAGCAAGCTGGTGTTGATCTCCTGGCCTCAAGCAGTCCTCCCACCTCAGTTTTCCAAAGTGCTGACTTCACAGGTGTAAGCCACCACAACTATCCTGAAATTATTTTTTCAAAGAAATGTCTGCATTTCCATGTTCATTGCAACATTATTCACAATAACCAAGTTATGGAATCAACCTAAGTATCAGTACCATCAACAAATGAACGGATAAAGAAAATGTAGTGTATGTATCCAATACAATACTAGTCAACCTTGGAAAAGAAGCTATGAGTTCTGTCATTTGTTTTTGGCTTTAGTTTTTTGAAGTTTAATTGTGATGTGTCTTTGCATTCATTTATGTGGGTTTTCCCATTTGGAGTTTTCTCAGCTTCTTGTAGGTTTCTGTGTCTTGCCACATTTGAAAGTTTTCAGCCATTATTTCTTTAACTACTTGTTTTTTAGCTCTGTCCTCTTCCATTTCTCCTTCCATGACTCTGATGACCCAAATGTTAGCTCTTTTTTTTTTTTTTTGAGACGGAGTCTCGCTCTGTCGCCAGGCTGGAGTGCAGTGGTGTAATCTCAGCTCACTGCAACCTCCGCCTCCTGGGTTCAAGCGATTCTCCTGCCTCAGTCTCCTGAGTAGCTGGGACTACAGGAGTGCGCCACCACACCCAGCAAATTTTTGTATTTTTAGTAGAGATGAGGTTTCACCATGTTGGTCAGGATGGTCTCAATCTCTTGACCTCGTGATCCGCCCCCCTCAGTCTCCCAAAGTGCTGGGATTACAGGCGTGGGCCACCTCACGTACCCGTTAAATCTTTTATTATAGTCCACAGGTCCCTGAAGCTATGATAGTTTTTTTCAGTCTATGACTCAGTTATTCATATTGAATCATTTTTATTGTTCTATCTTCCAGTTCTCTTATTCTTTCTCTGTCCCTTCAGTTCTGCTATTGAGCCTATCTGCTGGGCTTTTCATTTCAGTTAATGTATTTTCACTTCTAAAATTTCCATTTGTTTCTTTTTTACTATTATTATACTTTAAGTTCTGGGGTACATGTGAAGAACAAGCACTTTTGTTACATAGGTATGCATGTGCCATGGTGGTTTGCTGCACCCATTAACCCATCACCTACATTAGGTATTTCTCCTAATACCATCCTCCCCATAACCCCCATCCACCTACAAGCCCCAGTGTGTGATGTTCCCCTCCCTGTGTCCATGTGTTCTCATTGTTCAACTCTCATTTATGGGTGAGAACATGAGGTGTTTGGTTTTCTGTTCTTGTGTTAGTTAGCGGAGAAGGATGGTTTCCAGTTACCTCCACTTCCCTGCAAGGGCATGAACTCATCCTTTTTTATACTGCACAGTATTCCACGGTGTATATGTGCCACATTTTCTTTATCCAGTCTATCACTGATGGGCATTTGGGTTGATTCCAAGTCTTTGCTGTTGTGAACAGTGCCGCAGTAAACATACGTGTGCATGTGTCTTTATACTAGAATGATTTTTAATCCTTTGGATATATACCCAGTAATGGGATTGCTGGGTCAAATGGTATTTCTTGTTCTAGATCCTTGAGGAATTGCTACACTGTCTTCCACAATGGCTGAACTAATTTACACTCCCACCAACAGTGTAAAAGCATTCCTATTTCTCCACATCCTCTCCAGCATCTGTTATTTCCTGACTTTTTAATCATCACCATTCTAACTGGCGTGAGATGGTATTTCATTGTCTTTTCATTTGCGTTTATCTAATGACCAGTGATGATGAGAATTTTTTTATATGTTTGTTGGCTGCATTCATGTCTTCTTTTGAGAATTTTCTGTTCGTATCCTTGCCCACTTTTTGATGAGGTTGTTTTTTTCTTGTAAATTTGTCTAAGTTCTTTGTAGGTTCTGGAAGTCATGTAGTGTGATGTCTCCAGCTTTGTTCTTTTTGCTTAGGATTGTCTTGGCAATGCAGGTCTTTTTTTGGTTCCATATGAAATTTAAAGTAGTTTTTTCTAATTTTTTGAAGAAAGTCAATGGTAGTTTGATAGGAGCATTGAATCTATGAATTACTTTGGGCAGTATGGCCATTTTCAAGATATTGATTATTCCTATCCATGAGCATGGAATGTTTTTCCATTTATTTGTGTCCTCTCTTATTTCCTTGAGCAATGGTTTGTAGTTTTTCTTGAAGAGATCATTCATATCGCTTGTAAGATGTATTGCTAGGTATTTTATTCTCTTTGCAGCATTTGTGAATGGGAGTTCACTTATGATTTGGCTGTCTGTCTGTCTGTTATTGGTGTATAGGAATGCTTGTGATTTTTGCACATTGATTTTGTATCCTGAGACTTTGCTGAAGTTGTTTATCAGCTTAAGGAGGTTTTGGGCTGAGACAATGGGGTTTTCTAAATATACAATCATGTCATCTGTGAACAGACAGTTTGACTTCCTCTCTTCCTATTTGAATACCTATTAATGCTTTCTCTTGCCTGATTGTCCTGGCCAGAACTTCCAATAATATGTTGAATGGGAGTGGGTAAGAAAGGGCATCCTTGTCTTGTGCCAGTTTTCAAAGGGAATGCTTCCAGTTTTTGCCCATTCAGTATGATATTGGCTGTGGGTTTGTCATAAATAGCTCTTATTATTTTGAGATACATTCCATCAATACCTAGTTTATTGAGAGTTTTTAGCATGGAGGGCTGTTGAATTTTGTCAAAGGCCTTTTCTGCATCTGATGAGATCATCATGTGGTTTTTGTCATTGGTTCTATTTATTTGATGGATTACGTTTATTGATTTGCATATGTTGAACCAGCCTTGCATCCCAGGGATGAAGCTGACTTGATTGTGGTGGATAAGCTTTTTGATGTGCTGCTGGATTTGGTTTGCAAGTATTTTATTGAGGATTTTTGCATCAATGTTTATCAAGGATATCTGCCTGAAATTTTCTTTTTTTGTTTTGTTTGTCTCTGCCAGGTTTTGGTATCAGGATGATGCTGGCCTCATAAAATGAGTTAGGGAGGATTACTTCTTTTTCTGTTCTTTGCAGTAGTTTCAGAAGGAATGGTACCAGCTCTTCTTTGTACCCCTGGGAGAATTTGACTGTGAGTCCATCTGGTCCTGGACTTTTTTTGGTTGATAGGCTATTAATTACTGACTCCATTTCAGAACTTTTTATTGGTCTATTCAGGGATTCTACTTCTTCCTGGTTTAGACTTGGAAAGGTGTATGTGTGCAGAAATTTATCAATTTCTTCTAGAGTTTCTAGTTTATTTGTGTAGAGGTGTTTATAGTATTCTCTGATGGTAGTTTGTATTCTGTGGGATCAGTGGTGATATCCCCTTTATCACTTTTTATTGCATCTATTCGATTCTTCTCTCTTTTCTTCTTTATTAGTCTGGCTAGTAGTGCATCTATTTTGTTCATCTTTTCACAAAACCAGCTCCTGGATTCATTGATTTTTTGAAGGGCTTTTTGTGTCTCTATCTCCTTCAGTTCTGCTCTGATCTTAGTTATTTATTACCATGTACTAGCTTTTGAATGTGTTTGCTCTTGCTTGTCTAGTTCTTTTAATTGTGATATTAGGGTGTCAATTTTAGATCTTTCCTGCTTTCTTTTGTGGGCATTTAGTGCTATAAATTTCCATCTGCACAGTGCTTTAAATGTGTCCCAGAGATTCTGGTACGTTGTGTCTTTGTTCTCATTGGTTTCAAAGAACATCTTTATTTCTGCCTTAATTTCATTATTTACCCAGTACTCATTCAGGAACAGGTTGTTCAGATTCCATGTAGTTGTGCAGTTTCCTTATCCTGAGTTCTAATTTGATTTCGCTGTGGTCTGAGAGACTGTTGTGATTTCTGTTCTTTTGCATTTCCTGAGGAGTGTTTCACTTCCAATTATGTGGTCAGATTTAGAATAAGTGCAATGAGGTGCTGAGAGTAATGTATATTCTGTTGATTTAGGGTGGAGAGTTCTGTAGATGTCTGTTAGGTCCACTTGGCACACAGCTGAATTCAGTTCCTGAATGTCCTTGTTAATTTTCTGTCTCGTTGATCTGTCTAATATTGACAATGGGATGTTAAAGTCTCCCACTATTATTGTGTGGGAGTCTAAGTCTCTTCATAGGTCTCTAAGAACTTGCTTTATGAATCTGGGTGCTTCTGTATTTAGTGCATATATATTTAGAACAGTTAACCCTTCTTGTTGCATTGATCACTTCACCATTTTATCATACCCTTCTTTGTCTCTTTTGATCTTTGTTGGTTTAAAGTCTGTATTATCAGAGACTAAGATTGCAACTCCTGCTTTTTTTTTTTTTTTTTTTTTGCTTTCCATTTGCTTGGTAAATATTCTTCTATCCCTTTATTTTGAGCCTTTGTGCGTCTTTGCACGTGAGATGGGTCTCCTGAATAAAGCACACTGATGGGTCTTGACTCTTTATCCAGTTTGCTAGTCTGTGTCTTAATTGGGGCATTTAGCGCATTTACATTTAAGAATAATATTGTTATGTTTGAATTTGATCCTGTCATTATGATGCTATCTGGTTATTTTGCCCATTAGTTGATGCAGTTTCTTCATAGTGTTGATGGTCTTCACAATTTGGTATGTTTTCGCAGTGACTGGTACCAGTTTTTCCTTTCCATGTTTAGTGCTTCCTACAGGAGCTCTTGTAAGGAAGGCCTGGTGATGACAAAAATCTCTCATCATTTGCTTCTTTGTAAAGGATTTTATTTCTCCTTTGCTTATGAAACTTAGTTTGGCTGGATATGAAATTTTGGGTTGAAAATTCTTTTCTTTAGGAATGTTGAATATTGGCCCCCACTCTCTTCTGGCTTGTAGTTGCTTCTGCCAAGAGATCCGCTGTTAGTCTGATGGTCTTCCCTTTATGGGTAACCTGACCTTTCTCCCTGGCTGCCCTTAACATTTTTTCCTTCATTTCAACCCTGGTGAATCTGATGATTATGTGTCTTGGAGTTGCTCTTCTCAAGGAGTATCTTTGTGGTGTTCTCTGTATTTTTTGAATTTGAATGTTGGACTGTCTTGCTAGGTTGGGGAATTTCTCCTTGATAATATCCAGAAGAGTGTTTCTAACTTGGTTCCATTCTCCCCATCACTTGCAGGTACACCAATCAAAAGTAGATTTGGTCTTTTCACATAGTCCCATATATCTTGGAGGCTTTGTTTGTTCCTTTTCATTCTTTTTCTCTAATCTTATCTTCACACTTTATTTCATTAAAGTGATCTTCAATCTCTGATATTCTTTCTTCCGCTTGATCAGTTTGGCTATTGACATTTGTGTATGCTTCACAAAGTTCTCGTGCTGTGTTTTTCAGCTTCATCAGGTCATTTATGTTCTTCTCTAAACTGGTTATTCTAGTTAGCAATTCCTCTAACCTTTTTTCAAGGTTCTTAGCTTCCTTGCATTGGGTTAGAACATGCTCCTTTAGCTCACAGGAGTCTGTTATTACCCACCTTCTAAAGCCTACTTCTGTCAGTTCATCAAACTCATTCTCCATCCAGTTGTGTTCCCTTGCTGGCAAGGAGTTGTGATCCTTTGGAGAAGAGACATTCTGGTTTTTGGAATTATCAGCCTTTTGTGCTGGTTTCTCCCCATCTTTGTGGATTTATCTACCTTTGGTCTTTGCTGTTGGTGACCTTCGGATTGGGTCTCTGACTGGACGTCCTTTTTGTTAATGTTGATGCTATCCCTTTCTGTTTGTTAGTTTTCCTTCTAACAGTCAGGCCCCTCTGCTGCAGGTCTGCTGGAGTTTGCTGGATTTCCACTCCAGACCCTGTTTGCCTGGGTATCACCAGCAGAAGTTGCAGAATAGCCATAATTGCTGCCTGTTCCCTCCTCTGGAAGCTTCGTCCTAGAGGAGTACTCCCCAGATGCCAGCCAGAGCTCTTCTGTATGAAGTGTCTGTTGGCCCTTACTTGGAGGTGTCTCCAAGTCAGGATATATAGGGGTCAGGGACCCACTTGAGGAGGCAGTCTGACCCTTAGCAGAGTTTGAGTGCTGTGCTGCAAGATCTGCTGGTCTCTTCACAGCCATCAGGCTGGGACATTTAACTCTGCTGAAGCTGCGCCCACAGCCGCCCCTTGCTCAGGTGCTCTGTCCCACCCAGGGAGATGGAGGTTTTATCTATAAGCTCCTGACTGGTGCTGCTGCCTTTTTTTTTTCAGAGATGCCCTGCCCAGAGAGGAGGAATCTAGAGAGGCAGTCTGGCCACAGTGGTCTTGCTGAGCTGCAGTGGGCTCCACCCAGTTCAAACTTCCCTGCAGCTTTGTTTACACTGTGAGGGTAAAACCGCCTACTCAAGTCTCAGCAGTGGTGGATGCCCCTCCTGACACCAAGCTGGTGCATTCGCCGAGGTCGACCTCATACTGCTATACTGGGAGTGAGAATTTCAAGCCAGTGGATCTTAACTTGCTGGGCTCTGTGGGAGTGCAACCTGCCATGCCAGACCACATGGCTCCCTGGCTTCAGCCCCCTTTCCAGGGGAGTGAACAGTCTGTCTCACTAGCATTCCAGGTGCCACTGGGGTATGGAAAAAAACTCCTGCAGCTAGCTCAGTGTCTGCCCAAACGGCTGCCCAGTTTTGTGCTTGAAACCCAGGACCCTGGTAGCGTAGGGACCAGAGGGAATCTCCTGGTCTGTAGGTAGCGAAGACCGTGGGAAAACCGCAGTATCTGGGCCAGAATGCACAGTTATTCAGGCTCAGTGCCTCATAGCTTCCCTTGGGTAGGGAAGAAAATTTCCCAACCCCTCACACTTCCCAGGTGAGGCAATGCCCCACCCTGCTTTGGCCCACCCTCCATGGGCTGCACCCACTGTCCAATCAGTCCCAATGAGATGAACCAGGTACCTCAGTAGGAAATGCAGAAACCACCTGCCTTCTGTGTTGATCTCACTGGGAGCTGCAGCCCAGAGCTGTTCCTATTCAGCCATCTTGCCAGCAAATCCTCCATTTGTTTCTTAATTGCATCTTCTATTTCTTCCATCTCCTCAAAAGCAGAAGTCTCCCTTCTATTAAATTTGACAGTATAATTTTTTCATTTTAGTGATGCCCATATAATTATATTTGTGTATTATATGATAAAATTCAAGATAAATTTTGTTGCCTGTGAGCTATACAGTGGTATATAAACATAAGTGGCTTTGTGAGTATAATCTCCTACCACTCTGCTTCCCACATCACCAAATTTATGAAGCACACAATATACTCTTAGATAATCAGGAGCTGGCCCTACATCAATTCCAGTTGCTGTAGTATATTTAATAGTTAGATATTTTTGGCTAGGCACAATGGCTCAGGCCTGTAATCCCAGCACTTTGAGAGGCCAAGGTAAGTGAATCACTTGAGATCAGGAGTTCAAGACCAGCCTGTGCAACATAGCGAAACTCTGCCTTTACCAAAAATACAAAAATTAGCTGGGTGTGGTGGCGTGTGCCTGTAGTTCCAGCTACTCAGGAGGCTGAGGTAGTAGAATCACTTGAACCCTGGAGGTGAAGGTTGCAGTGAGCTGAGATCATGCCGCTGCACTCCAGCCTAGGTGAAAGAGCAAGACTGTCTCAAAAAAACCTCCAAAAAGTTCGATATTTTTTAATGCTTCCTTGGAATTATTTGTATAGGTTGTTAACATTTCTAAACATGAATTCAACAGATATTTAGTGACACCCGATTTGTATTGTGAAATGTAGCATCCAGAAAGCTTTTAATAAATATTAATAAATATATTGACAAGTTATCCAGTTTAAAATTCTTGAAATTTTAAGTTCAGTATTAATTGGCTTGCTTTATAATAAAGAAATTATTTTTTCTCTGAAAGTACTTTAGCAAGTTATTTTATTAAAATAAACCAACTGCAGCAACAGTGGAAGCAAATCATTGAAGTTACTAGACTGTCTGATTTGCAGATTAAGCTTCCACATCCACACTCTTATCCATTCTGAATATATTTCCCTCTATCTGTATGTCATTCAAAATTAAAGCCTATTATACTGTAGCATATGCTGATTTCCTTAAAAATAAGTGAGGAAGTCAATGATTTTCTTTTTTCAGTTAAAAATAATGTTTAAGATGGGGTCTTGCTATGTTGCTCAGTGTGGTCTAAAACTCCTTGTCTCAAGCAATTCTCCTGCTTTTGCCTCCCAAAGTGCTGATACTAAAGCATGAGCCACCATGCTCAGCTTCAACTATCTTCTTGAAAGGGTCTTAGCAAATTAATTGATGTAGTAAACCAGGAAATAAAAGTAGACATTATCCTTTCAGAAATGTATTCTTAGGAAAAAGCAGCACATACTTCTACATTTCGTATTTGCTTAGGTTTTATTTTAATTCAGTAAAACAAGCCAAACCTGCCCATTTTTTAGAAAAGAATGATTTAAGAATGTTATCAGTAAGTGAACAAAGGTTAAGCAAACTAGTTTCCTTCTCCCAATTCATGAAAAACCTGTAGGGACAGGCAGTTGTTTTTCTCAGTAAAATGTTTATAAAATACTTGAGTATTGTGTAACATTTTGTACAAAGCTAATTAGATATAAGTAATTCCTTTTAACAATTATACAGATATGAATGCTTATTCTCTGGCAGATATTGTGCCAGTTATTTTGACACAGGTAGATCACCTCATTTCGTTCTCATATGATTTCCATGATATTTTTCTCATGATTTTGGAGTTGAGGAAGTTAATATTCAATAGGTAAGTTTTTTTCCCAGTGTCACTCAGAGCAAATGACAAGACTGAAATTGTTGACATAGTGGTCTGGATAATTCTCTGTTGTAGGAATCTATCCTCTGTTTAGCAGCATCTCTAGCTTCTATTTACTAAATGCTAGTACCATCTCACCCTCCCCACCACCCCCACCAGTTGTGACAAAAATGTCTTCAGATGTTGCAGAATGTCCTCTGAGAAACAAAATTACTCCTGGTTAAGACCTACTGATCTATATTGTTGTACCTCATCTCTAAATTTTAATCCAAAAATATATATCCAATTAAAATAAATAGCATATATACAACACACTAATGATTGAGCAATTACTGTAAAATAAATGAAGCATAAACAGAATAATAAGTGCATATTGTAGGATGATGAGTAAAATGATCTCCTGTAAGGACTTGGCCAATACCTGATCATGGAGACAAGAGAGGAAGTCAGGAAAAGTAGCATCAAAACTTGGTATAAATGGAAAAGTACTAATTGCAAAACAAGGCTGAATCCATGTGTAACATTACAATTAAGAGAGAGTTCAATGAGCTGGTAGGCAGACAAGTTGAAGATAATATAAATATCTGTAAGCAAAACATATAAGTGACTCATAAACCTGATAATTCCAAGTTATATTTAGCTGGGGTGGCATAGAGAGTCAGGGACCAGGAAAACAGTCAGGGCCATAGACAAAGTAATAGACCAGGAAACATCGAAACCAAGACAGAAACCACTTCAGAAGGGAAATCTATTACATGGTACTCACTGGAGTAATACACATTAAGGACATTTTCGACCTTGGCCTGCCATTGGACTTAATGTGGTGAGCAACATAGGAGACAATGTGCAGGCTTATTTGATGTGAATTAGAAATATGATCATATCAAATATTAGTAAGTAAAAATATTTTTAAAGTTTTACTTTCTACACTAAATTATAAAAATTAAATTTATAAAGAATTATATAATTTTAAAACTTGAAGAGTGATTTTAAACTTTGCTTATCTTATTACCTCATTAACTTCCTGGTTAACAGAAATAGTTACCATCCTATGTGGATATTGTGTAAGCTGCACTATTGATTACATACTTTAGAATTTCTGAGAGTGATTCAGTGACTCTTCAGCTGTTATTTCATCATTTATGCTTACTGTAACTTAAAATACGTTAATATACAACTTAAGTGCCATTGAGTTATAATACTACTACTATGCTGAAAATGCACCTGAAAATCAGTAACTTTGGAAAGAGGGTAAATGTAATATGTCTTTGTGAAGAAAGCTAAACAAGGGGGCCCTGTTGTCAATTTAGGGAAGACCATTCTGAGGAAGAAGTACTAAAGCAGAAATTGTGCTTCGATGGTTACAGATTTATAGCTTGGAATATAGCTCTCCTGCTTCATCTTTATTCGTATTGGAAAAATTCCTTAGAATTATAGATGTTTTGATTTACTTAAGTTCTTAAGGAATGTATTCTTTCCATAAAATAAAATTGCTATATATAAATGAAGTATTAATATGTTAGAACTGGGAAGAAAACCACAAGATGAAATGGAAAAAAAATACAAATTATAAGTTCTGAGAAGGAAGAGTACGATCTATGAGACAGACTAACAAAGAGGAAAATCAAGATTTAGACTGAAGACCCACCTAGGTGTATCTAACAAAATTATATATTTGCTTTGTCCTACTGGATGAGTAGGACGTTGTCAAGTAGAAGCATGGATGGAAAGGCATTCCAAACAAATACCTTCAGCAGAAAAAGCGTGACATGCTTGAGAATCTGAATGCCCAGCTAAAAGGTGAAGAAGGAGGTAGAGAGGTCAGTGATGCAGGACTTTATAGACCACTGCAAGTATGGAAGAGGTTTCCCGTGCAGAGATAAAGACTGTGGGTTCAAATTCTGGCTCTGTTACATGTATTAAATTACTTATCTCTCTTTGATTCCATTTTTTATCAGTAAAAAAGGAATATTATTATTATTATTATTATACTTTACGTTCTAGGGTACATGTGTACAACATGCAGGTTTGTTACATATGTATACTTGTGCCATGTTGGTGTGCTGCACCCATCAACTCGTCAGCACCCATC
>NW_012113030.1:2738302-2738716 GCF_000951035.1 Colobus angolensis palliatus
TTGATTGCACTGTGGTCTGAGAGACAATTTGTTATAATTTCTGTTCTTTTACATTTGCTGAGGAGTGCTTTACTTCCAACTATGTGGTCAATTTTTGAATAAGTGCAATGTGGTGCTGACAAGGATGTGTATTCTGATGATTTGGGGTGGAGAGTTCTGTAGATGTCTATTAGGTCCGCTTGGTACAGAGTTGAGTTCAATTCCTGGATATCTTTGTTAACTTTCTGTCTCATTGATCTGTCTAATGTTGACAGCGGGGTGTTGAAGTCTCCCATTATTAATGTATGAGAGTCTAAGTCTCTTTGTAAGTCTCTAAGGACTTGCTTTCTGAATCTGGGTGCACCTGTATTGGGCACATATATATTTAGGATAGTTAGCTCTTCCTGTTGAATTGATCCCTTTACCATTATGTAA
>NW_012113030.1:2740168-2775728 GCF_000951035.1 Colobus angolensis palliatus
CTCCAGACCCTGTTTGCCTGGGTATCAGCAGCGGAGGCTGCAGAAGATAGAATATTGCTGAACAGCGAGTGCTGCTGTCTGATTCTTGCTCTGGAAGCTTCATCTCAGAGGTGTACCCCGCCGTGTGAGGTGTGTGGTGTCGGTCTGCACCTAGTCGGGAATGTCTCCCAGTTAGGCTACTCAGGGGTCAGGGACCCACTTGAGCAAGCAGACTGTCCATTCTCAGATCTCAACCTCCGGGCTGGGAGATCCACTGCTCTCTTCAAAGCTGTCAGACAGGGTCATGAACATCTGCAGAGGTTTCTCCTGCTTCTTTTTTTTTTTTTTTTGCTATGCCCTGTCCCCAGAGTTGGAGTCTATAGAGACAGGCAGGCCTCCTTGAGCTGCGGTGGGCTCCACCCAGTTCGAGCTTCCTGGAGGCTTTGTTTACCTACTTAAATCTCAGCATAGGCGGGCGCCCCTCCCCCAGCCTCGCTGCTGCCTTGCAGTTATTTCTCAGACTGCTGTGCTAGCAATGAGGGAGGCTCTGTGGGTGTGGGATCCTCCTGGCCAGGTATGGAATATAATCTCCTGGTGTGGCGTTTGCTGAGACCCTTGGTAAAGCACAGTATTAGGGTGGGAGTTACCCGATTTTCCAGGTGTTGTGTGTCTCAGTTTCTAAAGGGATTCCGTTCCCCCTTGCACTTCCCAGGTGAAGCCATGCCTTGCCTTGCTTCAGCTCTGGCTGGTCAGGCTGCACTAGGTGACCAGCACCGATTGTCCGGCACTCCCCAGTGGGATGAACCCAGTACCTCAGTTGAAAATGCAGAGATCACCCGTCTGGTGTCACGTGCACTGGGAGCTGGAGGCTGGAGCTGTTCCTATTCGGCCATCTTGCTCGCACCCCCCAAAAAAGGAATATTAATAGGACTTCTCATGCAAGTTATGACATTTAGTGAGTTAACATATAGCATTTATTTTTAGATACTGTTTTCTCTAAAAATGCAAGAAAATGCTATTGCAGGATTTTAAGTGACATTATCTACTTCCATCTTTTTAAAAAGATCATGTCCCTTGTTTGGGAAAGTCTTGGTAGTAATTAACAGGTTTCCAAGACAACATTTTGAATGCTAAGAAGCTTTTGAACTTGCGGGTACTATCCAAACATGTCCATCTGAGAGAAAAATCAATATCAGGTATAAATTTGCCTCCTAAAAATTAAATGATAAAAGACTAGGAAGTGAGGAGTGATTGGGAAATTAAATCAAGATGCTCATAATTTTAATAATGGTGAGATTTTTAAAACTTAATCATTGATTCTAACTGGTTACAGTATACTGGTTACTGCTTTAGACATGATAGACAAATGCAGAATTCCCAAACTAAGCTGTCTCACTGAGTTTTAAATTAGGCCATATACGTAAAGTTAAAATATAAGGGAATGGAGTAGGCTAAGATTTTTTAAACAGTTTACAAAAACCATTGCCATTAAAGAAACAATGATAAATTGAACTTTATTTAAATTGAGAACTTACCTTCATCAAAAGACAGCATTAAGAGTCAGGCATGGTGGCATATGCCCATAGTCCAAGCTACTCAAGAGGCTGAGGCAGGAGGATTGTTTGAGCCCAGGAGTTCAAGGTCAGCCTGGGAAACAGTGAGACCTTGTTTCAATCAATCAATCAACATACACATACATAAGACAATATGAATAGAATGAAACATAACTGCATCCATATTACAATAACTAAAGTTAAAAGCACTTGCCAGTGTCATTCTGAGGGAGGATATAAAGCAATTGAAACTCTCATATTTTGCTGATGGGAGTATAAATTGGTACGACTAATTTGGAAGACTATTAGCAGCATCTAAATCTAAATCAGCATCTATTATCAGTGTACTAAATCTGAAAATAATGCATACCCTTGGAGAAATTCTACTTTAGACATGAATACCTAGGTCCATCAAAAGACATGTATAAGAATATTCATAGCAACAACAGTGGAATAGTTAAATAAGTTATGGCATATGTATATAACAGAATATTTTATAGCAATAAAAAGCAATGAATTATATGCAACGGCAAGGTGAACTTCACATACCAATTGTTGAGGAAAATAAGACAAAAAGTTTAAAAATAGGCAATTTACATTTTGATAAAGGTTGGATTAGTACTTACCTTTTGGGGAGGGGAAAAATGGGAGGGAACACTGGGGGTCTTCTAGATTTCTGCATTTGTTCTGTATTTTGTTCTTCACATTTTTTCAAGCTGAATACTTCGTATATATGCACCTTGTGTAATTTAAAATGTAGTTAACAAATCAAAATATAACTAATAATGTTTTAAGTATAAAGAACATAAGCAAGTACCTTTGTTAAGGTTTAGCTTTTAGTTTGTTTCTTTTTAATTTCTTTCTTGTGTCTTTCAAGGAGATACAGAGGGTGAGCTAAAGAAAATTGGAAATTGGAACAGATGAGATGCAGAAAGTGAGAAGACACAGAAAAAATAGGAAAATGGGCAAGAGACAGTCCTTAGGCACATGGGTTGGTAGAAAAAACTGAGAAGAAATGAAGTAGGGTTAGTTAGATTAATAACAATGTGAAAATCATGAAAAAATATATTTTTTGCACTCCACAAATGTGGCACTACACACCATTCTAATTTTCTATGTAGTAACCAATTGACCAGGGCTTAGTAACAGTCTGTATTCTTAGGAAGGAATTTGAATCCTGAAATGATTTCATCTGGTATGCTGGCTGTCCTTGTTTCATGTCCATCCTAGTTCTATGGGACGCCTTCTCCAAAATAAGCATACTGTATAGGCTTATAGGTAACTTAAACTAAAAAAGGAAATGTATAATTAGTTTGAACAGTTTTAAAGAAAGTATCTGATGAGGTATTAGGACAATGCCAAAGTTCACTGACTAGCTTTTTGCAGGTTTAATAATGATATTGCTTTCCTTCACATTATCAATCTATATTATATAGTTAAGTTGTTTTACTTCAAATGTCTCCAATCGACATTTCCTTTGTATGCATATACTGAAATGATATTTAATAAAAAAGAACATCTCCTGTGTGGATTTTAAATTTCTCTTATTAAATATTTATATTTTCAAAATGTCTTTATTTAATTGAGTGAGGTGCTTGGTGCCATTTCAGAATAACCTCAGGTGGTAGGTGGTAATGACATATCAAAGATTTGACCTTTAGCATTTTAGGATTCTATTTGTCTGCATTTTCTTCTGCATTCATTTAGCCTTAATTTATATGCTATTTCTCTGTATGACTTAATGAGTAGATGTATTTGTTATAAGATTCATTAGCCAAAAATATATATATATACACACATATATATGAATACATATTATTTCTGTGCAATCTGACCAGTGATTTTAAATTCATTTATATCTCAACTGTGACAAGTAGAAAATGCTGTGTAGAAGGCTGGTCAGTATTTGCATAAACCTCATCCATTCTCATTAAGTGCTTGGAAGAATAGACCCTCAATCTCCTAAACCAATGCCCATTCTCTTCTCACTTCTTTCAGCTTATTATATTCTTTTATTTGCCTAGAGATACTTTATTTTCCAGTTCTCAATTCCTTTTAAAGAAAATTGAATGTAATATTTACACTGATATAATTAAATTAACATCTTGCAGCATCTTTTTGTATGCTTTGGTAGCATAGTCATTTGTCTGAGTATCTTTCAGCCTAGAAGAAGAAAAATTATCAATTTTCATGTTGTGACATAAAAATTATTTTCATTTGCTCATTTAAGTATTTATTGATTTTTAGAATTAGAGATTCTAAATGGAGGTTTTTGTTAAATAGATCATAGATCACTCAGTCTACATTACTTATCTTTATTTTTTAATATTTTCTCAGTTTACACAAATCTTTATCTCAAGAAGAAAATCTGAAGGATCAGTTTAACTATACCCTGAGTACATATGAAGAAGCTTTAAAAAACAGAGAGAACATTGTTTCCATCACTCAACAACAAAATGAGGAACTGGCTACTCAACTGCAACAAGCTCTGACAGAGCGAGCAAATATGGAATTACAACTTCAACATGCCACAGAGGCCTCCCAAGTAACCAATGAAAAAGTTCAAAAGTAAGTTAAATGATCTTTTAATACTTCAAACGTGAAACAAAACAAAACACTTTCTTTTGGGAACTAAACAATGTGTATTTATTGATCATGTTAATAGTTTAAGACAAAAGTAGAATTAACCCAGTAAACTTTTTTAGATTGGATACCAGGTGCCATATTTTGGGTCAAAAAAGTCATTTTCTTGGGAACTAATGTTACCATGTAGGGCAGACCATTTTTATTTAATAACTGATCATCAGTTCATGGAGGCCATACTATTTAAATCATTTCACAGTCCCAAGTTAATAGGCAAAGTTATTAGCAAGGGGAAGAGGCAGTCAAGTTACCACCTCAACTCATTCAGCTTTTCAATAATCCTGCTTGAGTTGAGATCATCTGTGACATTGCAGTCTGAGACTTGTAGGTGCATAAAAACCAGTAGGGTGAAATTAATTTTCTTGTGTTGTTCTTCTGAAGTATTCAATACTGCTTTTCACAGTGCATAATTATATGTGTTTATTTTGAATGATCTTTGCATTTTTATTAAAATTTAAATTAAGCTGCATAATCTGTCAGTCCTTTTGACAGCTAGCAAAATGTTAACAAATAGCTTACCAGGCAAAGAAGTCACTTGTTAATTTATTGGACTTGAACATTGTAGCAGAATTTTCTGAGACACCTTTAATGTAATAGAACCACTGTAATAGAATACATAGAATACATGTAATAGAATATATTTTAACCTTCTTTATGTATTGTTAACAGCATTACAGCATTCGCATATCTAGTCACCTTCAATTTCAAAGATATACTTTTTTACTTAACAATTATTTTGTCAGTTTTACACTATGAAGCAGTGCTCACATCAAGGTTTCTTACTTCCCACTACTTCTTATTTGAAAATGTCATCTCGACCATTTCCTCAGTATCCCCAAAGTTATATTTTGATTAATAGCCAAAGTTATGTAAGTCAGTAGTTTTAAAATAGACCATTTTAAAACAGTGCATTTAATCTTCACTACCAGTGTACCTTGAAACTTTTGATTTATGTAGGTATTATATATACTTGCAAGTTTAAAGATTGGGTTTGTATTCAGTCATAAACTATATCTGGTTATTCACAATGTACATTATATTCTAAGAACACGATGATGTATATAGGTAGATCTCATTTCATTGTAAATCACAATCAGTAACTTTTGACAGGATCTGATTTGGCTCTGTTTGCTTAAAGTCTACAAATAAATACAAATTTCAAAGGTTTCTTTATATGTAATCCTTCAGTTTCTATTCATGACCAAAATTCCCTAAAACAGTCATTCCCACAGAACAATTTGATTTTCAAAAAATCTTTGGATGTGTTATTAACCTTTTATTTTTTAGATCTCATCAACTATCATCATCATTTCATTAAAAAAAATTCTTTTATACACCCAGAAGTAGAAATAACATTGTCTCAGATAATGTTTTCAATTAAATAACTTTACTGAATGGCCAAGATGACTGAATAGGAACAGCTCTAGTCTGCAGCTCCCAGCATGATCGACGCAGAAGATGGGTGATTTCTGTATTTCCAACTGAGGTACCTGGTTCATCTCACTGGGACTGGTTAGACAGTGCGTGCAGCCCACGGAGGGTGAGCCAAAGCAGGGCAGGGCATCACCTCACCCAGGAAGCACAAGGGATCAGGGGATTTCTTTTTCCTAGCCACGGGAAGCCATGACAGACTGTACCTGGAAAATCGGTACAGTCTGACCCAAATACTGTGCTTTTTTTTTTTTTTTTTTTTTTTTTTTTGAGACGGAGTCTTGCTCTGTTACCCAGGCTGGAGTGCAGTGGCCGGATCTCAGCTCACTGCAACCTCCGCCTCCCGGGTTCACGCCATTCTCCTGCCTCAGCCTCCCGAGTAGCTGGGACCACAGGCGCCCGCCACCTCGCCCGGCTAATTTTTTTGTATTTTTAGTAGAGACGGGGTTTCACCGTGTTAGCCAGGATGGTCTCGATCTCCTGACCTCGTGATCCGCCCGTCTCGGCCTCCCAAAGTGCTGGGATTACAGGCTTGAGCCACCGCGCCCGGCCCAATACTGTGCTTTTCCCACAGTCTTGCCAACCGGCAGACCAGGAGATTCTCTCCTGTGCCTGCCTTGCTGGGTCCCACACCCATGAAGCATGACTCACTGCGAGCGTGGCAGTCTGAGATCCACCTGTGAGGCTGCAGCCTGGTGGGGGGAGGGGCATCTGGCATCTGCCATTGCTGAGGCTTCAAGGTAAACAAAGTGGCCAGGAAGCTTGAACTGGGTAGAGCCCACCGCAGCTCAACAAGGCTTACTGCCTCTATAGACTCCATCTCTGAGGGCAGGGCATAGCTGAACAAAAGACAGTGGACAACTTCTGCGGACTTAAGTGTCCCTGTCTGACAGCTCTAAAGAGAGAAGTGGTTCTCCCAGCATGGCATTTGAGCTCTGAGAATGGACAGACTGCCTCCTCAAGTGGGTCCCTGACACCCTTGTAGTCTAACTGGGAGACACCTCCCAGTAGGGGCTGACAGACACCTCATGCAGAAGCTTCCAGAGGAAGGATCAGGCAGCAATATTTGCTGTTCAGCAGCTTCTGCTGGTGATGCCCAGGCAAGCAGGGTCTGGAGTGGACCTCCAGCAAACTCCAACAGACCTGCAGCTGAGGGACCTGAATGTTAGAAGAAAAACTAACAAACAGAAAGGAATAGCATCAACATCAACAAAAAGGACATCCACACCAAAACCTCACCTGTAGGTCACGAACATCACAGAACAAAGATAGATAAAACCACAAAGATGAGAAGAAAACAGAGCAGAAAATCTGAAAATTCTAAAAACCAGAGCGCCTGTCCTCCACCAAAGGATCGCAGCTGCTCACCAGAAATGGAACAAAGCTGAATGGAGAATGAATTTGATGAGTTGACAGAAGGCGGCTTCAGAAGGTTGGTAATAACAAAATTTTCTGAGCTAAAGGAGCATGTTCAAACCCATCACAAGGAAGCTAAAAGCCTTGAAAAAAAGTTAGAAGAATGGCTAACTAGAATAAACAGTGTAGAGAAGACCTTAAAGGACCTGATGGAACTGAAAACCATGGCATGAGAACTTCATGACACATGCACAAGCTTCAGTAGGCGATTCGATCAAGAGCAAGAAAGGATATCAGTGATTGAAGATCAAATTAATTAAATAAAGTGAGATGACAAGATTAGAGAAAATTAAAAAGAAACAAAAAAAGCCTCCAAGAAATATGGGACTATGTGAAAAGACCAAATCTACGTTTGATTGGTGTACCTGAAAGTGACAGGGAGAATGGAACTGAGTTGGAGAATACTCTTCAGGATATTATCCAGGAGAACTTCCCCAACCTAGCAAGGCATGCCAACATTCAAATTCAGGAAATATAAAGAACACCACAAAGATACTCCTTGAGAAGAGCAAACCCAAGAAACATAATTGTCAAATTCACCAAGGTTGAAATGAAGGGATAAATGTTAAGGGCAGCCATGAAGGTCAGGTTACACACAAAGGAAAGCCGACTTTCAGCTGGTCTCTCAGCAGAAACCCTACAAGCCAGAAGAGAGTGGGGGCCAATATTCAACATTCTTAAGGAAAAGAATTTTCAACCCAGAATTTCGTATCCAGACAAACTAAGCTTCATAAGTGAAGGAGAAATAAAATCCATTACAGACAAGGAAATGCTGAGAGATTTTGTCACCACCAGGCCTGCCTTACAAGAGCTCCTGAAGGAAGCCCTAAACATGGAAAGGAACAATTGGTACAAGCCACTGCAAAAACATGCCAAATTGTAAAGACCACTGATGCTATGAAGAAACTGTATCAATTAACAGGCAAATTAACCAGCTAACATCATAATGACAGGATCAAATTCACACATAACAATATTAACCTTAAATGTAAATAGGCTAAATGACCCAATTAAAAGACCCAGACTGGCAAATTGGATAGTCAAGACCCATCAGTGTGCTATATTCAGGAGACCCATCTCACATGCAGAGACACAAATAGACTCAAAATAAAGGAATGGAGGAAGATCTACCAAGCAAATGGAAAATAAAAAAAAGCAGAGTTTGCAATCCTCGTCTCTGATAAAACAGACTTTAAACCAACAAAGATCAAAAGAGACAAAGAGGGCCATTACGTAGTGGTAAAGGGATCACTTCAACAAGAAGAGCTAACTGTCCTAAATATATATGCACCCAATACAGGAGCACCCAGATTCATTGCAGGAGCACCCAGCTTCATAAAGCAAGTCATTAGAGACCTACAAAGAGACCTAGACTCCCACACAATGATAATGGGGGACTTTAACACCCCACTGTCAATATTAGACAGATCAATGAGAGAGGAGGTTAACAAGGATATCCAGGACTTGAACTCAGCTCGGCACCAAGCAGACCTAGTAGACATCTGCAGAACTCCCCCCACACACACACCCAAAATCAACAGAATATACATTTTCCTCAGCACCACATTGCACCTATTCTAAAATTGACCACATAATTGGAAGTAAAGCACTCCTCAGCAAATGTCAAAGAACAGAAATCACAACAAACTGTCTCTTAGACCACAGTGCAATCAAATTAGAACTCAGGATTAAGAAACTCACTCAAACCGCACAACTACATGGAAACCGAACAACCTGCTCCTGAATGACTACTGGGTAAATAATGAACTGAAGGCAGAAATAAAGATGTTCTTTGAAACCAATGAGAACAAAGACACAATGTACCAGAATCTCTGGGACACATGTAAAGCAGTGTTAAGAGGGAAATTTATAGCACTAAATGCCCACAAGACAAAGCAAGAAAGATCTAAAATTGACACCCTAACATCACAATTAAAAGAACTAGAGAAGCAAGAACAAACAAATTCAAAAGTTAGCACAAGGTAAGAAATAACTAAGATCAGAGTAGAACTAAAGAAGATAGAGACACAAAAAACCCTTCAAAAAATCAATGAATACAGGAACTAGTGTTTTGAAAAGATCAACAAAATTAATAGAATGCTAGCTAGACTAATAAAGAAGAAGAGAGGGAAGAATCAAATAGATGCAATTAAAAATGATAAAGGGGATATCAGCACTGATCCCACAAAAATACAAACTACCATCAGAGAATACTATAAACACCTCTATGCAAATAAACTAGAAAATCTAGAAAAAATGGATAAATTCCTAGACACATACACCCTCCCTAGACTAACCCAGGGGGAAGTTGATTCTCTAAATAGACCAATAACAGCTCTGAAATTGAGGCAATAATTAATAGCCGACCACCAAAAAGAGTCCAGAACCAGACAGATTCACAGCCGAATTCTACCAGAGGTACAAAGAGGAGCTGATACCATACCTTCTGAAACTATTCCAGTCAATAGAAAAAGAGGGAATCCTCCCGAGCTCATTTTATGAGGTCAGCATCATCCTTATACCAAAGCCAGGCAGAGACACAACAAAAAGAAAAAGAGAATTTCAGACCAATATCCCTGGTGAACATCGCTGTGAAAATCCTCAATAACATACTGGCAAACCGAATCCAGCAGCTCGTCAAAAAGCTTATCTACCACGATCAAGTCGGCTTCATCCGTGGGACACAAGGCTGGTTCAACTTATGCACATCAATAAATGTAATCCATCACATAAACAGAACCAATGACAGAAACCACATGATTATCTCATTAAATGCAGAAAAGGCCTTTGGCAAAATTCAGCAGCCTTTACGCTAAAACCTCTCAATAAACCCGGTATTGATGGAACGTATCTCAAAATAATAAGAGCTATTTATGACAAACCCACAGCCAATATCATACCGAATGGGCAAAAACTGGAAGCATTCCCTTTGAAAACTGGCACAAGACAAGGATGTTCTCTCTCACCACTCCTATGCAACATAGTATTGGAAGTTCTGGCCAGGGCAATCAGGCAAGAGAAAGAAATAAACTATATTCGATTAAGAAAAGAGGAAGTCAAATTGTCCCTGTTTGCAGATGACATGATTGTATATTTAGAAAACCCCATCATCTCAGCCCAAAACCCCCTTAGGCTGATAAGCAACTTCAGCAAAGTCTCAGGATACAAAATCAATGTGCAAAAATCACAAGCATTCCTATGCACTAATAACAGACAAACAGAGAGCCAAATCATAAGGGAATTCCCATTCACAATTGCTTCAAAGAGAATAAAATACCTAGGAATCCAACTTACAAGGGATGTGAAGGACCCCTTCAAAGAGCTACAAACCACTGCTCAATGAAATAAAAGAGGACACAGACAAATGGAAGAACATTCCATGCTCATGGATAGGAATAATCAATATGAAAATGGCCATGCTGCCCAAGGTAATTTATAGATTCAATGCCAATCTATCAAGCTACCAACGACTTTCTTCACAGAATTGGAAAAAACTAATGTTCATATGGAACCAAAAACTAATGTTCATATGGAGCACACATAGCCAAGACAATCCTAAGCAAAAAGAGCAAAGCTGGAGACATCACACTACCTGACTTCGAACTATACTACAAGGCTACTGTAACCAAAAGAGCATGGTACTGGTACCAAAACTATAAGACCAATGGAACAGAACAGAGGTCTCAGAAATAATACCACACATCTACAACCATCTGATCTTTAACAAACCTGACAAAAACAAGCAGTGGGGAAAGGATTCCCTATTTAATAAATGGTGCTGAGAAAACTGGCTAGCCATATATAGAAAGCTGAAACTGGATCCCTTCCTTACACCTTATACAAAAATTATTTCAAGATGAATTAAAGACTTAAATATAAGACCTAAAACCATAAAATCCCTAGGAGAAAACCTAGGCAATACTATTCAGGACACAGGTATGGGCAAAGACTTCATGACTAAAACACAAAAGCAATGACAACAAAAGCCAAAATTGACAAATGGGATCTAATTAAACTAAGGAGCTTCTGCACAGCAAAAGAAACTATCATCAGAGTGAACAAGCGACCTACAGAATGGGAGAAAATTTTTGCAATCTACCCATCTGACAATGGGCTAATATCCAGAATCTACATGATTTGTTTGGACTTAAACAAATTTACAAGAAAAAAACAAACATCCATATCAAAAAGTGGGCAAAGCATATGAACAGACCTTCTCAAAAGAAGACATTTATGCAGCCAACAGACATCAAAAAATGCTCATCATCACTGGTCATCAGAGAAATGCAAATCAAAACCACAATGAGATACCATCTCATGCCAGTTAGAATGGTAATCATTAAAAAGTCAGGAAACAACAGATGCTGAGAGGATATGGAGAAATAGAAACGCTTTTACACTGTTGGTGGGAGTGTAAATTAGTTAACCATGATGGGAGACAGTGTGATGATTCCTCAAGGATCTAGAACTAGAAATACCATTTGACCCAGCCATCCCATTACTGGGTATATACCCAAAGGATTATAAATCATTTTATGATAAAGACATATGCACACGTATGTTTATTGCAGAACTGTTCACAATAGGAAACACTTGGAACCAACCCAAATGTCCATCGATGACAGACTGGATTAAGAAAATGTGGCACATATACACCATGGAATACCGTGCAGCCATAAAAAAGGTTGAGTTCATGTCCTTTGCAGGGACATGAATGAAGCTGGAAACCATCATTCTTAGCAAACTATCACAAGGACGGAAAACCAAACACCATATGCTCTCACTCGTAGGAGTGAATCGAACCATGAAAACACTTGGACACAGGGTGGGGAGCATCACACACCGGGGCCTGTCAGGGACTGGGGGACTGGGCTTAATGCTCTTATCTCTTAAGATAGCATTAAGAGAAATACCTAACGTAAATGACGAATTGATGGGTGCAGCAAACCAACATGGTACATGCATACCTATGTAACAAACCTGCACGTTGTGTATATGTACCCTAGAACCTAAAGTATAATAAAAAATAATTAATAAATAAAATAACTTTAAGTCTGAAATATTCACTGTCTCTTCCTTATTTTTTGCAATTAACCATAGACAGAGCAAAACTTTTTTATGGAATGGCACTCATCCATGGATCAGAGTTTAAGCACAACTGTGTCATTTATGAGAATTAAATGTTAAATCTCTTATTCTTCTGATTTCCAACAGTAAGCACTAGATGAAGTATTATTGGGTTTTCCTTTTCATATTTGATCCACTGTATTTCATATTTAGTTGCCATCAATTGGGCAGAGTGTATCTTCATGAGGATATTAGCCTATTTTATTGAGTTTAAGAGAAATGTTATCCTCTTAAAGGAAACCAACTTATAAGACTTTGCAAGATGGTATTCATAGTCTCCTTAAAAATCTGAAATCAATATTATTAGCAAATAATTTTAGAAAGTTCTTTGAAAATATGTCAGTATTCCAGGGAATTTAAAATTTGAACTAAAGGAATTTCTTCACAATCAAATTTTTCTTCACAATCAAATTTCTTAAATAACTTTCCTCTTTTCCTTTCACAATCAAATTTCTTGAATAACTGATCTGTATTCACCATCTCTAATTTTTCAATTCCCATTTACTCCTCTGCTACTCAGTACAGTATGGCTAGTTTGTATACTGAAATTGTTCTTCTTAAGATCACCAGTAATTTTCTAACTACTAAATTCAATGGCTTATTTTAAACTGTATTTTTATTATACAATGAATATATGTTTATGGTGAAAATAAATAAAGACCTTCATATATCTTCAGCAATATAGCATAGTGGTTTAAAAGCTCAAGCTTAGAATTCAGAATGTAAAGGTATGTGAACCTGGATATAAAACACTATGCTAATGTGGACAATAATGCTTCTATCTCATAACATTGCCATGATAATTTGGTGAGCTAATATATATAATGCTTTTAGAACAATATGTGTTACATAATTCCTCCTTCTCTTGGCATTTCACTCCACACTGTACTATCTCATTCCTCAGAAGGGCTCTACCTTTTCAGGACTAAATGCCTTTGTTTATATTGGTTCCTCTGCTCATGTAATGTTATTTTAGGATCTTTTTTTTAAGGTTACCAAGCATCCGATCACAAATGCAGTTAACTTTTACAATATTTATCCTACTTGAACTCTCATCATTTAGTACTGTTCATCATTCCTTCCTGAAGCCTTTTCTTTTCTTAAATTCTGTAGCACCATTTTTTTCTACCTTTATGACTTCTCTGACTGTTCCTACTCCATTTCTTTGAGGGATTACATCTCCCAGCTATCCGAAAATAATGGTTTCTTAAAAGATTTTATTTTTCTTCTACCTCTACACAATTCCTGGTAATGCCATCTATTTCCTTAAGCTTCAACTACTACTTATTCACCAAATAACTTCCAAATACTTATCTTAGTACTCGCCTATCCCCTGAGATCCAGTCTCATGTTTCCAAAACTCTTTACTCTTCACTCCCCTGAAAGTAAAGTCCTGTCCATTCTCCTGTATTTCCTGCCTCAATTAATGCACTTCAGCAACTTCCGTGCTGTCCTTGTTTCCTCACTCTTTTTTTTTTTTTTTTTTTGCCTTTCACATTCACTTTGTCATGAATCTTTGTTTTGCCTGCTGCCTAAATATCTCCGATTCCCTCTACCTCATCCTCTCTTGGTAATTGCATTCATTGAGACCCTCATCATCACTCATCTAGACTTGCAATAATCATAAAACTAGTTGACCTGCATTGGGTCTTTCAAATTTATCCTCCTCACTGCCACCGATTAATCTTTTTAAAATGTAATTTGTATCATATTATTTCCCTGTTTAAAATTTTTCAGGGTCTGTTCATTCCCTACAAGTTAAATGATTTAACATGACATATGAGGCCTATCACTTGTCTTCTCCCGTTGTTCTAGTATCATTTTCTCCCACAACACATACCACAACATCTTTGCACGTGCTATTTCTTCTTCTCAGAATCTATTTCTCCCTTATTGTTGCCTGGCCAAATTTTTGTTACTTCCTAAAGTCCAGTCCAAATGTCACGTCTACAATAAAGACTTCACTGGCTTCTTCCAGTTAATTATTTCTTTATTTTCTGTTTCTTTAATGTTTTCATAGTATTTAATCCATACCTTTACTAATCATCTAAGATCGAGGATATATGTGTGTGTGTGTGTGTGTGTGTGTGTGTGTTTGTGTATAGTGACCTCCCTGACAATTCTGAGGGTTTTATATATATATGTGTATATATACATCTATATGTATATATACATACACACACTCAAAGAGTGATATGTATATATCACTCTTTGAAGTGTCAGGGAAGTCATCATAGTGTCACACAGGGTTCTTAGCATAGAGCAAACATACTTCCCACAAACTCAGCTGCTTAATCTGTTTGCAGGATGAATTATAGAACAAGATAGATGACTCTGGGTGCTGAGAAGAGGAACAGAGCACATTTCTACAGTTTCTCAATTTTAAAAAAGCCTACATATATTTACATATATAGTACAGGTACATATATACATACACATATATCATTTATGTATGAATATCCACATATATTGTTTATATATGTGCATGTACATATGTATATATACTTATATGTGATATATATTTTTCATATGTTTGTATATGTTTATACATATATGTGTCACATACACGTGATACACATACACATGTATGTGTATATACTTGTGTGTATATCTGTATATTTATGTATAAACTATATGTGTATGTGTATAGACACATGTAAACTATGTATATGTACATATATGTAGGCATTTTCTAAATTAAGAAACTGTAGAAATGCACTGTTCCTCTTCCCAGCACCCACAGTCATTGATCATGTTTTATAATTCAACCTGAAAACTATATATATGTATATGCATACATACTTAGTTTATATACACACATATATAGTTTATATATGTATATATACACATGTAGTCTATATAGTCTATTCATCTTTGTATGATCTATATATATGTAGGCTATATATACTTACATATATAAACTATACATATGTCTATATATAAAGCTTATATACACACACACACATATAAACTACATGTATAGAGACATAGATATAGACTCTGTGTATATATATGGTTTATATATATGCACATACATATACATGTTGGTGTATATATATAGTTTTGGTTTGGTTTGGGGGTTTTTATGAGACAGGGTCTTGCTCTGTCACCCAGACTGGAGTATTGTGGCACAATCATGGCTCACTGCAGCCTCAGCCTCCCCAGGAAATGGCACTACAGGCATGCGTCACCACACCTGGCCAATATTTTTGGTGGTTTTTTTTGTTTGTTTGTTTGTTTTTTGGTCAAGATGAGGTTTCATCATGTTGCCAAGGCTTATCTCAAACTCCTGGGCTGAAGCAATCTGCCCACCTCAGCCTCCCAAAGTGCTGGGATTACAGGTGTGAGACACTGCACCAGGCATAGGTGGTATATTTTTTACATCTATTTTCTACCTAGTGCACTCTCTCCCAGATTTCCTAAGACATTGACTGTGTTCTATTCATCTTTGTTTCTCCATCTCTTCTAAAAACTCATGCAGATACCTGCTGTAAAGTAAGTACTCTGTAAATGCTATGAACAAATCAACCATAACTGTTTAATAGTTTGAGAGAATAACAGAATAAAGTTAAAGCAGGTAAAGTTAGAGATACACAGGAAAATTTCAGATATACTCCCCTCTACTTTAGGCCCATAACAAATACTTTTTCTCCCAACCCAGAGTCCAGAGTTTACTAGTTTCATAGAAAAGCATGACTTCTATGGCTGGTCCTTCCCTCCCTCCCCTCACTGCCACCACCATACCTTTCACTCTCCAAGGAGCTGGCAGTGCTTACTTCCTGTTGATCAGATTTTAACCACGCACTTCCATCAAATATAATTACATTTAGAAGACCTGAAATCTTTGGTAATAATACAGACTATCTACTCTTGCTATTTATTCATAGAATTTTAAATTTATTTTCTTTCAGAGTCATAAAAAATTTTATTATTTTATGAAATATTTTAGCCTATAGAGTATTCCTAGAAAGACAAGTTGTACAGGATTACCATCCATAAGCTAGCCAGTATAGGCAGATCATCACTTACAGGGGAAAAGTCTGTGCATGCCATACCTCATCACCAAAAAATATCTTCTTGGCCCACCTGTCATAAAGCCTAATCTTTTATCAGTGGAAATTCATTCTCTTTTATTTATGTACTTTTATTGAAAAATGTGTGTGTTTGTGGATGAATAGCATATTGTGATTTAGCTTTTAGATTGCTCTTTTCCTGGTACTGAATGTATGTACTTGGTTTTGGACAGAGGGGTTATGTCCTAAGTAAAGAGAATTAAAGAGCAGCTAAGAGCACGGGAACTTTGTAGGAAAAACTTCTCTTAATAGTTTTGTCAAAGAGTATCCCTAATCCCCATTTATTAAAGAGAAAACTGACACACCAATCCATTAAAAGATGTTTTTATTAACCATGAGAGATGTAAAACTTTGTGATTCTTTATGCTATAGTTTCTTTTCCATCTACAAGTATGGTTGCTTCTTGTGGCCTGGAACAAGTGCCAAAGGACTTTTAAAAATACATTTTGCTGTACTTAGCATGCCTAAGCTCCACACAGTTACTTAAAGTAAAAGTAATTACAACCAGGCTTATAAGGTTAGAACTCTCAAAGATCTGGATTTTACACGGAAATAACTTTTGCCATATGTCATTTTTACTGTGGTCCAGATTTACAGTGCTATGATTCAAATTCCCTCATAAACTATATAAGATTATATACTGTAACTATATAATGAATAGATGAGACAAAGAGATATGGAAAAAGTTGTAAACTTTTAAACGGATTTGTAAGAAAAGATGTATCAACTCAAGAACTTTCATGCTTCCCATACTTTTCTAAAAAGAAAAAATCCATTATTTAAAATTTACAAGAGTTCTGCTCATCTTAAATTTTTATAACATAATTAAAACATCAAAGATCAGATTGAAACATTTCAATTTATAGGTTTTCTTAAGTTGTAGATTGTCTTTTGAAATATAGGGCACCCTATATCTTTTGAACAGTATTGACCGAACCCACACACACACACACACACACACACACACACACACACAAAGCTGTTTAAAGTCTTTTCTGCTATTTGACCAAATACTGATTTCTGTGAAGAATTTGGTATTACAAAGAAATTGTGAATTCTCAGCCTGGTTTTCCTGCTGACAAGTAAGAACCGTCTGTAGTTCTCTTCGAAGTGTCAGGGGAGTCACCATAGTGTCACACAAGGGTTCTTAGCATAGAGCAAACATACTTTCCACAAACTCAGCTGCTTAATCTGTTTGCAGGTTGAATTATAAAACAGGATAGATGACTGTGGGTGCTGGGAAGAGGGACAGCATTTCTAAAGTTTCTCAGTTGAAAAAAAAAAGCCTGCTATTTTCATCAATAGATTTTACTAGATTTTTTACTTTTGTTGCTAGCTCCAGAATCTGATTTTAACCATTTTAACCATAATGAAAAATAATTATGCTTAGCGTAATGAAAGGCCTCAGTGAATTTTTTTATATATAATTTCATTGTCTTTTCATTAAAATTATTCTGGTTCTTGTCAACTTTACCTGTGATATTTTTTCTATAAATTTTTTGTTGGACTGTAAGTGTCTAGGCAAAATTAGACATATCTGAACAATGTAAGTACTTGTTGACTGAATCAAAGAATAAGTTTCATAATTCCTCAACTCAGCAGAAGGTATATATCAATATTTTATATAATGTTGAAAGTTCGCTTTGATTTAATAGTACTATTAATAAGTGGGAGGAGACCTAAAACTTTTCTAGAAATTGCTCCTTAAAATATTTTCTTGTGTTTAAAATTTGAAAGCTGTGAAATATATGTACTTCAGCAAGTAATAAGTCGAATGTTTATTTGTGATAGTTTATCAACAAATGCCCTCCCTAATTAGCTTTGGAAGGCACCTTCTAAATCTAATTAGAGATAGTTTTATTATCATCTATATATGGAAGACGGACTCAGATGGCTCCTAAACAGTCATCATAAGATGTACAACATCTAAACATGCTTAATTTTTATTCTTTGACATGCAATATGCTTTTAAAGAATTTAATATTCTGAATTTGTGAATCATAAAAGTTAAATTATCTGATTATGTATTTGACTTGTGAAATGTGTCATCTCATACTCTGTTAAACAAGCATTTCATTAAAATTATCACTAATTCCATTATATGCTTGCAGAGTGGATCACCTTTCCCATCTATCTATATATAAAGTAGGTTTCTTTAGAGCTGATTTTATTATACACATAAATATACCTACAATGTTTAACAAATACATAATTATATTCATTTGTTTATAAAAACTAAAGAATTTGGGCTTATATCTTAACTATTGGGGAATGTCTCATGTTGATATGAAGAAGAAACATAGTTTTAATTATCTGAGTAACTTCTTTGTGCCAGGGAAGGATTAATGTGGGATTATTAGGATTGGTGCCTAACCCAGAATATAAGAATTCCAATGGAGTGCAAAGTGAAGGATCCAGGCAAAGAAGAAAAAGGGCTCTTTAAACCTAGCCTCTGTGTTTTCCCCGATAAGGTAGATCCCTTTTGTAACTAACCTTATGGAATGAATGAAAATGAGCGTAAAAGTAGGAACCAAAATTTTAAATTGCAGCATGGCTTTTTGTATTTAATGTACTTCTTCATTTCAGAAACTGTCTTCCAGTGATTAGAACTAGAGTTGAGCTACTATATGTTTCTGCATACTCAGATAGATTAAACATGTTTTAGATGAACACAATAGGAATTGAAGAAAAAGAACAAACGACTAAATATGAGATATCCATACTGTTTCAGTTCAAATAAAATACAAAAGTTTTGGGTTTTGGTTTTTATAAATGCCAGTACTACAGTGATTTTAAAAGTCAAAGACTGGAATTTTTATTATTTTAGGGAAATGATAGAATCCACTTATGATGATCATGTATATTTTAACTAAAATTTGATAGGGAAAAATACCACATTTTTTATACCTTAGAGACACATACATGTGATTTTCACATAACTATTTTATATGAAATATAAGCTCCTTAGAGGCATATATGATCTAACAAGTATCCTTTTCTTTGTTTCTGTTCTTAGCTGCAGTTAAAAGCTTTCTAATTTTTTATCACTTGACAGGCTACATAGCTCCTGGATACTTCTGTGAAGTTAGGAGTACTCAACTACCTTACCTGAGATTCGTTGAAGAGTTGATAAAAATAAGATGTATAAAGTGATTTGAATTCCCTAGGAAAAGATTACTAAATGACACTAATTGTTAGTGTACTTTAAAATATTTTTATAATAAAGGGGAAAAGGAAGGTATTGTAGAAGTTAGATTTTTAGAAGTTTTAGTCATTCCTGCAAAAACATTGCTCAGTCTCATTAGATTTGAGGTAACATATTGTTTAACTTGATACTTTACATAATTCACTCAAAACTTTCCCCTTTGTTGTGTCTATTATTAAACACACAGGTTAGATATAATGTATCTGCTGGTTAATATAGAAAAAATACTTTTTTTTTTTGAGACGGAGTTTCGCTCTTATTGCCCAGGCTGGAGTGCAATGGCACGATCTTGGCTCATGGCAACCTCCACCTCCCAGGTTTAAGCCATTGTCCTGCCTCAACCTCTCGAGCAGCTGGGATTACAGGCATGTGCTACCATGCCCAGCTAATTTTGTATTTTTACTAGAGATGGGATTTCTCCACGTTGGTCAGGTATACTCATATAAAATCTGATTTCACAGTTGTGCAACTATCCTAAATAGACAAATAGATTACTAGATATAGATTTTATTCCCAAAATATAATTGGGAGAAACTCAGTTGAACCCAAGAGCACATAGAAATACAAATTTCACTTGGATTCTAAGATTCCGTAATTGGTTATTTATCCCTACTGGGTCAGGGATTTGCCCATGTCCATATTTGCCCCTTGGTAAATTTACAGAATGAAGAATCCTTTGCTTGTTTCATTGTGACTTTGATGGTGAAATCATAAACATTGTCCATAGATTAACTTTATTCTTGATCATTTACATTTAAGGAGAAAAAAGTTTCTGTAATAATATTGAATATAGTTACAGCTGATGCATATCTTCTTTCTTCCTTCAGTGTTATACATTCTTGAACAACTCAGCAGAGGCACTTTTCACTTCTTAACCTAAATATAATGAAAAAAATAAGTTATACTACTGTAGAATACTTCAGCAGGTCTTTCTATAGGAAGACTGACCAAAAGTGAAAAAAAAAAAAAAAGATTCTACAAATTTCATGTAAATGATATTTTGGAACCTACTAAACTAATTTTAAGTTTTTTAGTTGCTTTGGCATTTATACAATACAAACTAATAGTTCTTAGAACATCATCATCTTTTTAGTTTTTCCTTTGCCTCATACAACACTATCCTGTGTATATGTATAAGCATATATTGTATCTCACTCTGTTACTGTGTGCCATATAACAAGCTATATAATGGTAAAAATAACATAAAACATTTTTAGTGTCTTGAAAGATCTTTCTTAAGTTAAACTAATCTGCCTTTTTAGCTAAGTTATGCGTATTTCACGTAACTTCCAAGAAGTTCTCTAGTACTGACTCTCAGAGGGCCTAAATCTTTCCCAGAATGATGGGAGTAGCACAGTTCAAGAACAAGAATGAATCTCTGTATAATCACACCACAATGTAAGGTGACCCTAAGACAGAGAACTGACCAGATACACATATGGGTTTTAGGAAGACTTTCTGATGCTCTTTTTTAACACAGCTGTGAGAAGAATGTGTTTAAGACCCAGTAGTCATTCTTGAGTAGAGCTGGCAAAGGAAACCATGAGGAGAAGAGAATTTAACACATGGGTGTAAGAGAGTCCGGCTTCATTGATGCGATCTGAGGGGAATTCCTAATGACTGGAAGAATCAAACTTGGCAATGAAAACACAAAGCTCTTTTCATCAATTCAAATGCAGACTCTAAAGCTGCAGATGGTCACCTCCAGCCTTGTCTATTCAGTGTGGGGTTTTATAAAATGGCACTTTGGTGAATACTAATAGATCAAAACAAAGATTTAATAACGTAAAGATGTGGTGTTCATTTTTAAATGAGTATACAGGTCAGTGTCTCAGAAAAGGATAAAAAGAGTACCTTTTATATGTGGGTCTAAAGTCTTTCTGTTATTTTTCAACCTGAAAAATAAATGGCATCTTTAACATACAGATAATGTTTTATGGAGTCCAGTTTACATTATGAAAAAGAGGACAAAATTGGAGTTTATATTTATGCTCAATGATTTCATTTCTTCTGATTTGAGGACTCTCAGTTTATATTTGTTAATGTCATTCTTTAATATTTTCTTGAAGTACACTTGATAGGATAAATATATGTTGCCTTTCTCAAGGACAAATCAATCTAATTAAAATATAGTTCAAACATTTTATTCTCAGAACAGAACTTTTTCTCTCACTTTTTCACAGAATGCAAGGAGACATTGTTTAGAACAAAGGAAGACTTTGAACTTTAATTCAGTCCTGAAATTACATTTTGGCTACTTTTTACTTTATTTGCTATGACTTTAGATATGTACAGCAATTGCTTATGTATTAAAAGGTAATTCATTGTGTTTAAGCTGTTACTTATTTTACATTACTAAGTCTTTCTTTAAATTGAAATATGCTGTATTTTTTTAGAATAAACTATATTGTACTTGGTTAGCACTTGTAGTTTATAAAATATTTAAGCTAAACCAAACAAATGAAGCTTTATTATCCAAAATAAAATACAAGCTCAAATAACTCAATAATAGCTTTCTTGTTTCTGCCATTTATGAGGTAAATATAATGATTAGGTCTGCATTCCTAATACTTTTATCTAGCAAGTTACACTAACATATAGAAAATTAGACACTAAAATTGAAAGTTAAGTTGTACTAAGATACAACTTAGTATCTAGTAAAAATAATTTGTTAACTAACAGGACCCTCAACTATCATTAACTAGGTATGTACAGATCATTAAATTTGCTCTCAATGTTCTCATCTGGAAGATATACTTGCTCTAATCTACTTCAAAACATGGCTGTAAGGATCAAATGAAATGCATGTGCATAAAAGTGCTTTGAAAAGTATAATGTGCTCTGCAAACATCAGCTGTTTAATATCTTCAACTTATATATTTTTAATTAAAACATGATCACTTGTGTGAAAGCAAAAAGGGAAAAAAATTATATTGTAGCATCAGAAACGATATAAGAACCATGTAACTTTTGAAAGGGATTCTTTACATAGATCTTGAAACTGGAAGTAAAGAGGGTTCTGTGCATTCTCATACATTACTGGTGAGAACGTGAAATGGTAAAACCCCTGTGGAGGAGAATTTGGCAATATCTAACAATAGCACATATGCATTTGCCCTTTGACTAAGGAAGAATCACTTCTAGGACTCTATCCTGAATATAAACCTCCATGCATATGAAGCAACATAAGAATTACAGTATTGTTTTTAATAGCAAATAAAAATAACCCAAATAGGAGAGTAGTTAAATAAATGATGGTACATGCACATAGTGTAATACAATGCAGCTGTAAAAAAGAATAAGAACAATACCTATAAACTGATATTGAGTGATTTCCAAGACAGATTGCTAACTGAAAAAAAAATCAAGTGCTTCTCATTTACTGCCTTTTGTGTGAGAAATAAGAATAAAAGGAACAGGAAAGATCAGCCAGAAACTAAAATGATTACCTTTGGAGGTGTAAAGGAAAGAGATACAGGCACAGATGGGAGTGCAACTTTTCTGAGTATGCCCTTTTGTATAGTTTTGACTTTTGAGCCATGTAAATCTTTTACATATTTAGAAATTGAAATCAAACTAAAAAGATAAAAAGAAAGCCCTAAAAGTGACTATAAATAGGAATAAATATACCTAACTGTATAGAGAATTGATAAAATACAGAAAAGTATCTTTTGATCATCATACTCTGACTATACATCCTTAGTGGCATATAGTCTAAGAATAGAAATACATGCAAAGAAATTTTAAAGTTTACTCATTATGTTAACAGTTATTAGTCCTACTGGTATTAACATTTTGAAATGATTTTGTGTATATTGTTGAATTCAGCAAATAAAGAAATAAATGCTATTAGGAACCAAGATTTCCACCATAAAATAAGTGGAATTAGGAAATAGAAACTGTAATATTACATTTGAATTAGAAATATCAAAATGAATCTCATGATTTGATTTGATTTTCTTTATTTATTTTTTAAGACAGAGCCTCATTTTGGAGTGCAGTGGCGGGATCTTGGCTCACTGCAACTTCTGCCTCCCAGGTTCAAGCGATTCTTCTGCCTCAGCCTTCTGAGTAGCTGGTATAACAGGCACATACCAACACACCCAGTTCATTTTTGTATTTTTAGTAGAGATGGGTTTTGCCATGTTCTCCAGGCTGGTCTTGAACTCCTGGCTTCAAGTGTTCCATTTACCTTGGCCTCCGAAAATGCTGGGATTACAGGCATGAGCCACCGCCCCTACATGATTTTAAATATATACATATTTTTCTTAGCTGTGTCAACTGAAAAGGGCTTAAAAGCAATAGACATATCTAGCATCCAGATTTTAGTTTCTAAGTACCATTTCCCATTAAAAAAGTACCAAGCTTCTAGGTCTGGGTCAGGTAAAATGCAGAGTAGTCTGGGATGTCTTTTTGTGCCAAGAAACAAGCAAATGCTCAAAGATTAATGGGGTTGTATAGAAAGGACACATAAGCCAGCGTGAAAAGGTTTCCACTGAACAAATTTGGGATGATTTGTGAGTCGAAAAAATAAACTCTATTTGATTACAAAATATTGAACTTTTACATCTTAGAGTCTACAAACATACTCAAAAACAAGAGATGAAAGATAAAGAAGAAAAAGCCTTTTGTACAGAATAATGTCAGTTAATAAATGTAGAGAGAGTGATACAATTAGAAAATCAGTACCTTGTAACTTCCAGCATAATTAATTCAAGCAAAGACCATTAATCAGCTATAAAATTAGTTTAAAGCAGCAACCTTGGTACTAGAATCAGTCAGTCTAAATAGTTTGAGAGAGCTTACTTAGTATAACTAAGGAGTTTAGAGCTTAGAAATCAGGGTGGGTTTAGACAGAGGGGTTTAGGATATCAACTGCCTTAGAACAATATTTAGGGATTTATTATTAAAATTTATTTTGGGTATTTTTCTCACTCATGTATTCTGTGCTTATATAAATGATAGCAGATAGACCTAAACCACTCAACCCTTTATCAGAAGTCATCTTTTAAAGAAACTATGAGGTAAAGAAGTTTTGCTTTAGAGACTTTGTCAGTATTAGAGTAGGTACTGATCCTTTCCTTATTTAAAATTTTGATATTTTTCTCATGAAGTTTTTGTGCTGTGATTTTTAAAACTATTTTTATTAACATATTCCTCATCTTGATTACTTTCTTTTACATCCTTTTAAATTTTAACCTGAGATGTGTGCCTCATTCACCTCACTCTAGTTCTAGCCTTGAATACCCAATAAAAGATGAAAAAGACACTGTTACAGGGGGAAAAAAATACTGTTACAGGGGAACAAAAGACACTCCTAGTTTATTCTCTTTAAAAATAAGAATAATAGTGATAACTTGCTAAGTTATCCTAATTTGTATGATTTCTATTGAGTGGTATTTTATGTTTAGAAATGATAGTGATATCGTAAACCTGAAAATTCGTGGTTCTTTCCACCTTGCAGAATTTGGCCAGGTTTTTAATTATATGGTGTCTGTAAACTTTACCACTCTCTAAATTTCTGTATCTCAATTCATGTTTGGAACCTGCACCACTTTTATCAGCTGTTACTTTATCTTTATTTCAATCATCTTTTATACTCTATGTATATCAATCATCGTATCTATCAATAGGGCCCGATTGCCTTCTAGACCTTAAATGTTGATCTAAAGATGAGAATATATGGTTTTTATGAATCATAGTTAAAATAGGTAGGGAAAATGACTGTGATGATGCCAGCTTAATAAGTTGAATATTACTTTTACTTTGTAGGCCCATGGCTTAGTCTGAAATTTGAAGTTGCATTGATATATTATCTCTACTAGTCTCCCAAAGGATGTTGCCTGTCTTTTGAATTAAACTTGAGTTAGGTTGATTTGTATTCCCTGTTAATCAAAATTTGAAATGTTGACATTAGAAAATTTCATTCAGTGCTAATTATATATGACTTTTATGAAAGTTAGGAAGGAACGAATCCTACATTTTAAAGTTTAGTATCTGCCTAAAGCCCTATGAAAACAATAGTGAGTAGCTTAATAAGCCATCTTAATAAGATACCTTAATAAAACTAACCAGTTATTCTAGCTTGCTGCATTTCATTGGCAGTATAAAAATCAGTGACTCACCTCCTCCATCATTAATTGAAACTTTTCTGGGTTTAAAATGATCAAAACCTTTAGCAATGTAAAAGCAACATTTCCCAATCTTTCTTGCTTCTTGAATCTCTCCAATATATATTCTCTATGTAGTGTTTTAAACATCCTTTTTTGCATTGGTATAAGATAAAGAAGTTAACTTACATTGATTGTTTTATAAATTTTATTTACCACAATCTTTAATACTTATGTAACATCACATGGTGTTTGACTTCAACTATATAAGAAAAATCATAATTTGTTGAATTTTATAATGTAATATTAAGTTGGGTTTAGGGTCTGAATATAAATAAGAAAGTAGATTAAAATTTGATAACATATTATGACATTAAATAACTGCTTGTGAGGTGATAATTTGGAATTCTTAACATTTTACTTTTTTTTTTTTTTTTTGAGATGGAGTCTCGCTCTGTCGTCCAAGCTGGAATGCAGTGGCGAGATCTCTGCTCACTGCACCCTCTGCCTCCCAGGTTCAAGTGATTCTCCTGCCTCAGCCTCCAGAGTAGCTGGGATTACAGGCACCCGCCACCATGCCCAGCTAATTTTTGTATTTTTAGTAGAGATGGGCTTTCACCATGTTGGCCAGGCTGGTCTTGAACACCTGACCACAGGTGATCCGCCCGCCTCGGTCTTGAACAGGTCTTGAACAGGTCTTGAACTCGGTCTTGAACAGGTCAGGTGGTCTTGAACACCTGACCTCAGGTGATCCGCCCGCCTCGGTCTCCCAAAGTGCTGGGATTATAGGCATGAGCCACATTTTACTTTTAAAATAAAACAATAGAGCCTCTATTTTCTAGAATATTTTCACAAATAGCACATTGTGGGTGTTTTGGTCTTTATGCCAGTATATGAAGAACTAAATTGAATATTATTGTTCTAATATGTTCTCTCTTTAACTTCTTTTTTTAAGAAGCAGCTACATAATGGGTAATGTGAGTAGTGGGGTCAAACGAACACAATTTATAGATCTCGTGAAGAGAATCCTGAGGTGAATTTACAGATTTATTTTTATGCTCCTCATTAATTTGTATTTCAACATCCATATACTTTCTGCTTGCTTTACTTCTTCAATGGCCTATTAGGGATGGAAATTAAACAAGTTACAACTAAGAAAGAAAAAAATTATTATCTAAAACAACATGTTGGCCAGTTCTGTTCAGCTGAATGACAAACAACTCAGTCAGCTGATTGAGTCATAAACTGCTCTGCGGATCTCTTCCAGTACTCCACTTTGCTCATTTGTAGGCTCTCAGAAGTCCTCAAACTATCCCATTTTAAAAAGCAAAAAAACTTTAATAAAAATGTTATTCTTTGTTGCTTGAACCCAGAAGGTGGAGGTTGCAGTGAGCCAAGATGATGCCACTGCATTCCAGCCTGGGCGACAGACCAAGACTTTATCTAAAGAAAAAGTAAATAAATAAATAAATAAATATATATTCTTTGGCTTCAATAATAGAACAGAGAACATTACCACCTTTGGCTACATGATCTTTACATTTTTAAATTACAAAATTTTCATATGATGCTTAGAGAATTTTATTGTGTAGTTTTTGCTCAACCCTTTTACTCTCTTACCAATTTAACACATTTTATTGTTTAAAAGTATTTATTTTAAAATACTAAAAAGAAGTTTTAATATTTTTATTATTTATTAACAAATACATGCAAAAGTCAAGTTATCTAAGCTAGTTAAATTTAGATACATTATTGAAAGAAAGGACTTGTTTGCTAGCAAAAGTATTTGTTACATCATATTAATGTTAAATGTTACTTTACATGTCTTCAAATAAGAAAATGTTTTCCCAAAAAGGAAATTTAATAGTTTGATATAGAATAGTTGACCATATAAAATACTAAGTAAACATTTCTCCCATCGTGGACAAAGTGTACAACTTAAAAACCTAATTTGTTTGTGTTAGCGAACTTGCTAAATATTAGTCTTTGCTAGTCTAGTTTACACCATATATCTTTCCCTTATGCCAACCTTCTGATTTGCTCTGAAGTATTCTGCAACTTACTATTGTATGATACTAGCCTCAGAGCTAGCTTTTCCAATTTACTGAGAATGCTTATTATACTGTGTAACTGATAAATCAATAAAACCTCATTGTAATGTGTAGACTGCCATCTCTACGAAGCAGTTTAAAGCAAACTGTGAGTGAACACGTGAGTCCAAAAAAAGTATGTTGTGATTATATTGACTCTGAAAATATTTGACTTTCATAGAATACATAATTTATTGTATAGAATAAATTGGTTGTATTATTGCTCATAATTTTTTGAATAATGAATCCAGTGAATAGTAAAATAATAAAAATGTTTGTCTCCTAGGAATACATAGTTATTCTGGAGAGCTACATGTTAGTGGCAAATTAATAGCTATGAATCCTATTTTCTTACTTAGGGAGTGAAACTGGGACCCATTAATACAATTTTTATCCTTAATAATTGAATTTTATATTGGTTTCATACATTTTCTATATCATATGAAAACAAAAATAAAGAACTTTAAAATATCATTTAAGTAACAATTTAAACACAATAAACTCTACCCTAAGTAAATGTCTTTAGAAAGGAATCAGATCAGTGCATTGAAGATTTATGTTAGCAGTCATGTCACCTTGCTTTTTTTTTTTTTAAATTCCTGCTTAATGAACAAGTTTCATTACTCATTAGAATTTGGGCCAAGTTCTAAGTATGATAGCTAGCCTATCTGTCTGCCTAATTATTTAATGAGTCCATACTTTTATGATAAAACTTAGTTTTGATACTGTTTTGTGATAGATTTTGTCTGTTTAGAAATACCCCTTTTGACTACTGGAAGTGGTTGTTTGTATTTTTAAATGGTGATCTCAGTATCCTAATTAGTTATTGTAAAGTGAAAATTTAAACACAAATCATTACAGATATCCCAGGAAGTAAATAGGTGAATTATAATAGCTAAGCCAAATATAAATATTAGAAGTTTTTTTTCCAGATCTCAAATACAAATCTATTTCATTCCATATAAAAAAAGATGAAAGAGAAAAATTCCTAATGGATAAAAGCAGGAAGATTGTTGCACATTCAAAACAGGTCATGATTTAAATATTTTTCTATTTAGTAATTATAATAGATGTTGATCAATTGTATTCATGTCCTAATTCAACAGATTTTTTTAAAACATCTTCTGTGTGCCAGGCACTGTGTTAGGCACTGATGAACAAACTCAAACTGTATCTTGACCTCACTGTACCTTTACCTCATAAAGTAAATCTTTCAGGAGAGACATATTAAAATATTCATACACGTAAGTATATAATTATAAATTCATTTAATATGATGAGGAAAAATTCCTAGGAACGCTAGGAAAGTATAACAGGTAGATATAGATTTGTGGTAAGGGAAGAGGTGTTTTTCTAAGCTTAGACCAGAAGTATAAATAGGAATTAGCCTGGAGAAATGCCTTCTGTATGGAAGCCGAAGCAAATAACTTGGCTTGGTGGAGAAACTGAAGGAAGATTTTTGCAGCAAAATAATGGCTGCTTGGAGCAAAAAGGAGGATGGAGTAGTATGCAGAGTCAGATCTTATAGAACCATTTAACTTCCGTTGTGGTTTTTGTCTGTTATTTCCCATTTTTTGACTTTATCTTACAAGCAGTGGAAGTTGTTGATGGATTTCAATCTGGGATATATTCTGATTTGCATTTTTAAAAGACTAACACTGACTACTATGTGGAAGATAACTGGAATGAGACAAGAGTAGAAATAGAGAGACTCACTAGGAAGAAATACAACTGATGAGAAATTGTGATAACTTGGATGTTGGTGGGGGGAGATTGAGAGAAATAGTGAGATGAGATAAATTTGGACAGTAGACTTTCTGGAAAGATACAGGGTGTCGAGGAGAGCTCCCAGATAATTGTCTTGAACAGTCTGATAGATGGAAATACCATTTACTGAGATTTGGAAGACTGGAGGAAGAACAGAGTGAAATCGAATGGCATCTTTAGCAGGTTGAATTTCAGTAGTATGTAAATTTCAGTAGTATGTAAAACATCCAGGTGGATGTTCGTCTTGACATCTTAGTTTTTCTTTTTCTTTTTCCTTTTTTTTTCTTTTTGAGATGGAGTCTCGCTCTGTCACCCAGGCTGGAGTGCAGGGGCACGATCTCAGTTCACTGCAACCTCTGGCTCCCAGTTTCAAGCAATTCTCTGCCTCAGTCTCCTGAGTAGCTGGGATTACAGGCACCCACCACCATACCCGGCTGGTTTTTTTTTTATTTTTAGTAGAGACAGGGTTTCGCCGTCTTGGCCAGCCTGGTCTTGAACTCCTGACCTCATGATCCACCTGCCTTGGCCTCCCAAAGTGCTGGGATTGCAAGTGTGAGCCACCGCACCCGGCCTGAAGCTTATTTTAAAAGGACAAGGGAAGTATAATCATTAACATGAAAGACTACAAAAAAAAAACAAAACTGGAAATAAAATGAGCATGAATGGACAGCTGCTAAAATATTTTGGTGAAATAAGAATAAAAGGGGACCTTAAATAATGAAAGGATAGAAGTTGAATGAGAGTAGTTCCTGTCCTATCTTGAGTTATTTGAAGGTACTTAGAGAATTCTTTGAAACTTACTTCTTCAGCCCTCCAATTCAATTATTATTTTAATCAAGCATGTGCTATACACCAAGCAGTGAGGCAAGCACTGAGAATTACTGGTGAAATATAATTCAAAGCAGCAGCATCTGACATCACTGAGCATACAGTCTAGCAAGGGACACTGACTAGTAAACAGCAATCATAATAGGGGAAGTGTGTAGTACATGGGAACACTTAGAAAGGACATCTGTCTCCAACTTGGGTGAATCAAGGAAGGTTTTATCATTGTGAAAACCATATATTCCATTAACTCTTTGGGCTATGTTACTGTAAGTCTTTATTACTTTTTAAAGTGTACCATAGAGTGTAATATCTTCAATTTTAGACCCTCTAAAAATATGATTTTAATACTGAATTTGCTATGGCACGTGAACAATATTGTTCACCTACTAAAGGAATAACACAGAACCTAATCAGATCCATATCCCTCACTTAAAACCCTTGGGTTTATATGTGTTTCATAATTCAGAATTTTCCAAATCTTATAAAAGGATGTTGTTCCAGAAAGCACCCTACAATCAAACACATGAATATTTCTGCAATGAGATATATGTGAATTGTCACCTTAAATCAAGTCAGGTTTTGCTGCAACAGGAGTGCAGCAAACTTATCAAAGTACCTTTTGTTTTTCAGAGCTTTCTGAACTTTGAAATTGTACATTAGAGGATTATGCATATAGCCTACTTGTCCATAAAAAAAGTTGGACCTGATGAATTAACAGTAAAGATACCCAGTGAAAATTTTACATTGTTTTGTGCCCATATTAATTGTTGAAATTAAGGAGAACTCATTCAGTTAAATTTGTTCCTCTATGATGTGTATTGAATATTCCTCAATGAGGGAGAGAATCAATGGGAAAAAGTAGAGGATAGGCTTAATGGCTTCTTTATCATAGTATTTCTAAGAGACTATGGCATATCAAATGTTGTTAAAGTTATAGAGAAAGAAGAATCACCAAAAATGTGATAGATAACTTAAAATATGATTTCTTAATAATTTGACTAAATATTAGTGTCTCATAATCAAGCCTCTCTAGTCAATGTAGTGAATATTGTTGTATATTTGCTTTTTTTGTTTTTAAAGAAATGCTACACACAGCAAAACCTATCAACTAAATGCATTTTACACAGAATGACTATTATACCTGATAAGGAATTTGTTATGCTATGTTTAGAATTATTACTATACTACAGTGAGAAGACACTTGGAAAGGCGAAGTGGACTTTTACTTCTTCTTCTTTTTTTTTTTTTTTTGAGACAGAGTCTCGTTCTGTAGTCCAGGCTGGAGTGCAGTGGCACAATCTCAGCTCACTGCAAGCTCTGCTTCTGGGGTTCACGCCATTCTCCTGCCTCAGCCTCCCAAGTAGCTGGGACTACAGGCGCCCGCCACCACGCCTGGCTAATTTTTTGTTTGTTTTTGTTTTGTTTTTAGTAGAGACGGGGTTCCACCATGTTAGCCAGGATGGTCTTGGTCTCCTGACCTTGTGATCTGCCCACCTGTGCCTCCCAAAGTGCTGGGATTACAGGCGTGAGTCACCGCGCCCAGCCATGTATATGCTATTTTATAATACCAGTTGATGTAGTAACTTAACAGACAAGGCTGAATTTGTTATTAAAAATTTGTTCCAACTGGGAACTTTTTATATTTCAGCATTTCTCCAAAACTTTATCTCTTTGTTATTAAAGTTATTTTTCTATAATCTGACAAGCCAGTTAAGTTTTATTTTTAATGAGATGCAAAACCACATATTAGTTGGGTTAAGTAAAAAGAAAATGTCAAATGCCACACATGGAAGATTTTTTTTGAAAGAGAGATTTGTAATTTTTTTTTTTTTCTGGAAAAGTTGTCCTTTTGCATCAGGCTCCAGCTGGATTTTGTTTTTTGTTTTTTGTTTTGTTTTGTTTTGTTGTTTTTGAGACAGAGTTTTGCTCTTGTTGCCCAGGCTGGAGTGCAATGGCGCTATCTCGGTTCACCACAACCTCCCCCTCCTGGGTTCAAGTGATTCTCCTGCCTCAGCCTCCTGAGTAGCTGGGATTACAGGCATGCGCCACCATGGCTAATTTTGTATTTTTAGTACAGACGGAGTTTCTGCATGTTGGTCAGGCTGGTGACTAACTCCCGACCTCAGGTGATCTGCCCACCTCAGCCTCCCAAAGTGCTGGGATTACAGGCATGAGCCACTGTGCCCGGCCTCCAGCTAGATTTTGAAGGATGGGCCACTAATGGAGAAAACAAAATAGATACACAATTAAAATTGTTTTAGAGCCTCAAGTTTTCATTGAAACCAGATGAAAGCTGTTTTGACTCCTCCCCGTAGAGTCTTTCTTTACAATTTGGTGAATGTAATCACTATTTTAAGGGAAGTATTTAGCCTATTTGTGAATAAAAATTTTTACTGACGTGCCCAAGAAAGATAAAAGCAAATGTGTGTATATTGATAGTGCTAAAATGAACTTTGAAATGTCAGTGTCTTCAACACTGTCAACTTCTTTATAGACTTTAAAAACTATAAATACTGATTAGTAATTTCCAGACAATACACAATTTTATAAAAGTACAATTTGAATCCAATTTGAATCTTAAAAATGTATCCTATACTTTTTTTTTTTTTTTTTGTAGACCAGAGTGCAAGTTCTGTGGCAAAAGCAGGTAATTTGGTTTTATTTATTTATTTTTGAGATGGAGTCTCGCTCTGTCGCCCAGACTGGAGTGCAGTGGCATGATATTGGATCACTGTAAGCTCCGTCTCCCGGGTTCATGCCATTCTCCTGCCTCAGCCTCACGAGTGGCTAGGACTACAGGTGCTCGCCATCACGTCCAGCTAATTTTTTGTATTTTTAGTAGAGACAGGGTTTCACTGTGTTAGCCAGGATGGTCTCCATCTCCTGACCTCGTCATCTGCCCACCTTGGCTTCCCAAAGTGCTGGGATTACAGGCGTGAGCCACCGCGCCCAGCTGTGATTATTACAGAGGAAACAAATTCCTGGAAGTGGAATTCTTGAGTTAAAGAATATTTAGAATTTTTAGAAAAAGTTTCTGGATCAATTAGAAAAACAATTAGGCTATTTTTAGAGATATCCTTGAGGAACTGTGTATTTTTAACTCCCTTCAAGTATATGGAAAAGAGAGAAATATAGTACTTTTTTTTATAGCAGGAAGGTAGCATTTCATCTTGCCCTTTAATTATAAAATATATTATCATAATATTCTCTAACAGTGATCTAAGTTGCAAAATTCGTAAAGATATATAGTAATAGCTAGAATTTAATTTGGGTTTAGCCTATTTGTGAATAAAAATTTTTACTGATGTGCCCAAGAAAGATAAAAACAAATGTGTGTATATTGATAGTGCTAAAATTAACTTTGAAATGTTAGTGTCTTCAACACTGTCAACTTCTTTATAGACTTTTAAAACTATAAACGCTGATTAGTAATTTCCAGACAATTTGTACACAATGGTACAAATACTGAGAAAGTCTGTATTCAAAATTTCTATACTTTTTAAACATGCTTTTTAAATAACTTTCAAAGACACTGGTATCCTAATAGAAAAGAATGATGTGAAACTGAAAAAGGCAGTGTATGTCCCATCAAAGAGCTTCACTGCTATGGTTTGCACAGACTGAGAGAGAAGGTTTGGACAGAAGTTAATAACTTCCTTGAGAATAGTCAGTCATCCTCTGTTCTCAGTAAGTATGTCAAAATAGTGGACCAGAGTCTTTGATCGATTAATGTGAGTGATTTAAATCTTCAGGTATATGAACATAGCATTCGAAGTACTATACCTATGGGAAGTTTTTGGCAAAAAGGTGACAAGTATGAATAACTCTTTCAACTTGTTTTTTACAGTTGGCAACACCTCTTCTTGCCATTTCATTGTAAGCATTAATACAAAAAATTTCTTGTTAGTCTGACTACTTACTGGATGGAATTTAAAACATTTTATCACTTTTTGGAAAGATGTAGGATTTTAGTGGAAAATGTAGGCTAGTGTAAGAAAAAAGCAACAAAATTGATTTTATTTTCATCTCTGTTACTGTTATTACAAGATGTAGAGAAAGACAGCTAATCAAAAAAATTGTGTCATGTATTTAGCACTACTGGTTGGATATATTAAAAGCATTCCATGGGGGGCAGAGCAAGATGGCCGAATAGGAACAGCTCCAGTCTCCAACTCCCAGCGCGAGCAACACACACAAGACTGGTGATTTCTGCATTTTCAACTGAGGTACTGGGTTCATCTCACTAGGGAGTGCTGGACAATCAGTGCTGGTCAGCGGCTGCAGCCCGACCAGCAAGAGCTGAAGCAGGGGGAGGCATCGCCTCACCTGGGAAGCGCAAGGGGGAAGGGAATCCCTTTTCCTAGCCAGGGGAACTGAGACATACAACACCTGGAAAATCGGGTAACTCTCACCCCAATACTGCGCTTTACCAAGGTCTTAGCAAAGGGGCACACCAGGAGATTATATCCCACACCTGGCCAGGAGGGTCCCACGCCCACAGAGCCTCCCTCATTGCTAGCACAGCAGTCTACGATCTAACCGCAAGGCAGCAGCGAGGCTGGGGGAGGGGCGCCCGCCATTGCTGAGGCTTAAGTAGGTAAATAAAGCCACTGGGAAGCTCCAACTGGGTGGAGCTCACAGCAGCTCAAGGAAGCCTGCCTGTCTCTGTAGACTCCACCTCTGGGGACAGGGCACAGCTAAACAACAAAAAAAAAAACAAAAAAAAAAGCAGCAGAAACTTCTGCAGACACAAATGACTCTGTTTGACAGCTTTGAAGAGAGCAGTGGATCTCCCAACATGGAGGTTGAGATCTGAGAAGGGACAGACTGCTTGCTCAAGTGGGTCCCTGACCCCCGAGTAGCCTAACTGGGAGACATCCCCCACTAGGGGCAGACCAACACCCCACACCTCACACGGTGGAGTGCACCCCTGAGAGGAAGCTTCCAAAGCAAGAATCAGACAGGTACACTCACTGTTCAGCAATATTCTGTCTTCTGCAGCCTCTGTTGCTGATACCCAGGCAAACAGGGTCTGGAGTGGACCTCAAGCAATCTCCAACAGACCTACAGGTGAGAGTCCTGACTGTTAGAAGGAAAACTATCAAACAGGAAGGATACCCACACCAAAGCCCCATCAGTATGTCACCATCATCAAAGACCAGAGGCAGATAAAACCACAAAGATGGGGAAAAAGCAGGGCAGAAAAGTTGGAAATTCAAGAAATAAGAACGCATCTCCCCCTGCAAAGGAGCGCAGCTCATCGCCAGCAACAGATCAAAGCTGGACGGAGAATGACTTTGACGAGATGAGAGAAGAAGGCTTCAGTCCATCAAACTTC
>NW_012113030.1:2781522-2791536 GCF_000951035.1 Colobus angolensis palliatus
AAAAAAAAGAAAAAGAAAATGTGGTCATTAAAAAAAACAACAACAAAAAACACACACACAAAAAAACCTCTTGTAAGTTCTCAATTGCCAAGTTAAAAAATTGAATTTAAATGATCTGTAAGACTCACACTGTTCCCAAGCACCCACTCAGTGTCAGGAAGAACTGAATGATTGCAGTTTCTAGAATTTGTTTGGCATTTTCAATAATTCAGTGCTCACAACAAGGAATGTTGTCTTTAGAGAGAAGGAGTGAACCAAAGGCACTTGAACTTGGCTTCCTGCACTGGCATCCATCCGTGGCCACCTTCTTCGGACAGCATCAGCCACATGCCTGTCCCCACGTGGAGCAGAGTCCTGTTGAGGCCACTTCTGCATGGCCCCAACACTATGCTTGCAGGGGCAGAGGAGTTTTCAAGTGGATCTCAAACACCAAGCAGTCTGGTGGGGGATGGGTTCGAGGGAAAGGTTTGAACTGAGCCAAGATATTTCCTCTTTTCCTTGCAACAATTTCAACAGGCAGCTAGACCACATCATGCCATGGGCCACCACAGAGACCCATCTCGTTGGACTTTAGATGATAAAATGCTGTCAGATAGATACTTGCTCTGACCTTGGGGGCCAAACCCATGAACACAAAAGAAGGACTGTTCCCTCCCCCACTTCTTAGAGTTAGTGGCATCAACTTCTGAGAACCTGACATCAGAATAATGAACAGCCTCCACGCCACATAGTTTCTGAGTCCATCTTTAGAAAATCTTATGTTGTGCATACGTATGTGTATTGCGGTACTCTTCACAATAGCAAAAACTTGAAACCAACCCAAATGTCCATCAATGACAAACTGGATTAAGAAAATGTGGCACATATACACCATGGAATACTATGCAGCCATAAGAAAGGATGAGTTCATGTCCTTTGTAGGGACACAGATGCAGCTGGAAACCATCATTCTCAGCAAACTATGCAAGAACAGAAAACCAAACACCACATGTTCTCACTCATAGATGGGAATTGAGCAATGAGAACACTTGAACACAGGAAGGAGAACATCACACACCGGGGCCTGTTGTGGGGTGTGGGGAGGGGAGAGGGATAGCATTAGGAGATATACCTAATGTAAATGACGAGTTAATGGGTGCAGCACACCAACATGGCACATGTATAGGTATGTAACAAACCTGCACGTTGTGCACGTGTACCCTAGAACTTAAAGTATAATAAAAAAGAAAAAGAAAGAAAAAATAAATAAAATAAAATAAAAGCATTTCATACCTTCTTTGCCTATGATAAGTTTATACCACTGGTTTTGAGTTGTTTCCTAATACTGCTACAGTAAACATACTTGTACGTAAATATTTGGAGAGGGTTCAAGTGCCTGCAAATACAATTAAGTTAAAAAGTATCTGGTATCTTGTAATTTGTGTATATGTATGTGTATATATAATGCTAGTAATATATTAACATAATTTTCTTTGTTCATTTATTATTTCATGGAGTAGGATGGCACTAAGTAACCTCTTAGTTCTTCAGTACAGGGTAATACAGAGAGAAGGAAGGCTTCAAGGAAATTGAACATGGCCCTGTAGAATGAGTGGGATATGAATTAGCATAGGGGAAAGAAGAGAGGGTAATACAGAGGAAGGAAGTAGCAGAGATGAAGCACAGGTACAAGAGTAAATATAATCTATGAAAGGAGCTGCAGAGAGGTCACCCTGGCAGGAGCAGAGGCTCCTGGAGCTTGAGATCAGATAAGCCAGACTAGTCTGACTTACTGAGAGCCTTCAAAAGTATGCAAAGACATTTAGATTTCATGTGATAGGAAATAAGAAGCCAATGTAGAGTTTTTAAAGCAGCAATGATTACTTGAGGAAAATAGCATTTTAGGAACATCGATCTCTCACTTTAGCATTGGAAGATTAATTAAATCAGGTTGGTGTTACAGGTAAGAGTACTAGCTAAGAAGCAGTCATGATAGTATAGTATTTTAAGATAGACAAATGATGTGCTAATGTAGGTTGGTAGCAGTGAGAATGGGAGGAAGAAATTCGTATCAGAAACACTATTGACAAAATGTGATTTAATGACCAACTAGATGTGAAGGGTAAAGAATTCAGCATTTTAAGGTTCTCTGCATAAGAGATAGGAAAAAGTGCCATTAATAGAACATCTTTATTTCAATACTAAGAACTAATTTCATTTTCTTTTTGTGTAACTCTAACTTATAAACTTATGAGAAAAAATATTAAGTTGAGTTTGAAAAAAGTACAGCCAGATGGCAGATATAAAACTCATCAAAATTGGCTTCTAGAAACTGACAAGGAAAAGAAAGGAAGGGCTTGTAAGGATTCTTCTCTGGGAATAATAGAAATACCCATGAGAATTTCCTTGGAATGACAGCTATTTAGATTGTATAACCCCATTTCCCAAATAATTAAACTCTTTCCATGGAGTTTAGTGCTAAAAGTCAGAATGTCCAAAGTTATTCTGAATGATAAAGATTATTCATAAGAGCTGTATCTCAAGCTGTTCAAAGATAGGCCAGATGTCAAGGCTGCAGTTTGAGGTATCATCCTTCAAAAGGCAATAATATGTAACTCCTCTACTGGGCAAACAGCAGATCACTTTCTGAAGTGATGTCATTCGACTGAGAATTATCAGAAGTAGCCTGATGTGTGAATATTTTAAAGTCCAGATATAAGCAGCTGGAGACTGCATGTTGAAAGGATTTTTTTTTTTTTTTTTTTTTTTTTTAAGCTGGAGTTTCACTCTGTCACCCAGGCTGGAGTGCAGTGGCATGATCCTGGCTGACTACAACCTCCGCCTCCCAGGTTCAAGTGATTCTCCTGCCTCAGCTCCCCGAGTAGCTAAGATTACAGGTGCCCACCACCGCGCCCGGCTAATTTTTAGTAGGGACGGGGTTTCACCATGTTGGCCAGGCTGGCCTCAAACTCCTGACCTTGTGACCCACCTGCCTCGGCCCCACAAAGTGCTGAGATTACAGGCATGAGCCACCACGCCCAACCAGAAAGAATTTTACTAATTAATTTGTTTAAGAAGGCACATGATGAGGATGGACAATGAATAGTTGTTGTAAATCTTTGCTTATTTGCCTCTCTTTGTTCCTGCCAGACTGACCTCTATGCAGTTCCTCTCATAGATTATATTCATCCTTGTACCTGTACTTCATCTATGATGCTTTTTTTCTATACATTACCCCCCTTTCTTTCCTCTTTGCTTATTCATATCCCACCCATTCTACAGGACCAAGTTCAATTCCCTTGAAGCCTTCCTTCTTTCTGTATTACCTGTACTATACAACTAAGAGGTTACTTAGTACAATCCTACTCTATGAAATAATAAATGAACAAGAAAAAAAAGTAATATATTACTAGCATGATATGTATATATATATAAGCTAATAAGCAAATATTTACAGCAACTATTCATTCATATTATCTAAGTGATTTACTCAAAATAGGTATTTCTACCAAAGTTAGGTAACAAAACACATACCAGAAGAGGCAGATAACTGCATATCGCCCAAACCTAAACTAATCTAAGGAAAAATAACAAATTACAATTTTTACATGTCATGTTTTGTAGAGTTTCTGGAAATCCTTGATGATTTTATCAGGACACAGGTTTGTGACTATTCTCTTAGCACACAGATGAGAATTGTTCTGCTAATTAAGATGAAACAATAATTTTCATTTGGACTTACAGAGCTGGCGCTTTAGGTGACCATATGGTACCTTGAGGGGAGGGAAGGGGACCTATTTGCCTCCTCTGCTCTATAAGCTGTCATCTTGGGGGACAGAGAAAGTGGTGGGCCAGTCCTTGTGTCTTTTCCACCTCCCATGCCCATACATTACCCATCTGTTCAAAAGGAGAGGAAGAGGCATTAAGGGATGGAGGGTGACTATGTATTACTTACCCATTTTTGAGTAAATGTTTGTTATTCCACAAAAAATTGACAAAGTATCTTTCATAACTCTCTAAATCATAATCATTATAAATAAATGAGGCCTTAATTATTTGCTGCCAATTTCCAGATATTTTCTAGAATACATAGATCTATATATATTGTCAACAGTACAAATACTGTAAGTCTAAAGGAAATCACATGAAAAGTTTATCTCTGTGATCACTCACAGTAAATAAATTTGAACATAAGTGTAATTCACACTTAAGATCATTGTAACTCAGTCCCTGATATAGTTTACTAGTGTCCTGTCAGTTCAAAAGAGTTAATGTGTTCCTATGTTACTAACTTACTACCAAAGAATAATCTAGGTACTGAGAATAAAGCCCATTAATCCTTACTACTAACACTTTAATGCATAAAAGAAAGATGTATGTGATTTAATTTCAAGTCATCTATGGTGCTTGAAAAGTATTAACTGTGAAGTGAATGGATATTAAAGAATGAAAATTACATTTACAAGTGGCATATGAAAATCAGGAATCAGGAAAAAAAAAATGAAAGTCAGTATTACAGTCTTACTAAGAGAATAGTCTCAAACCTGTCTCCTGGTAAAATCCTCAAGGATTTTGAGAAACTCTATGAAACACGACATGTGAAAATTGTAATTTGTTATTTTTCTTTAGATTAGTTCAGGTTTGGGCAATATGCAGTATCTACTTCTTTTGGTGTGTGTTTTGTTACCTAACTTTGGTAGAAATACTTATTTTGAGTAAATCATCTAGTTAATATTAATGAATAGTTGCTGTAAATCTTTGCTTATTAGCTTATGTATATGTATCATGCTAGTAACATATTAATATATGTTTTTTCTTGTTCATTTATTATTTCATAGAGTAGGATAGTTCTGAGTAACCTCTTAATTCTTCAATCTTTCCCTGCATTAAGAATTCCTTGTCTGTAAAATACAAAAGAAGTATATATGTTTCTACACTATTTTGTGATAAATGAAAATATAAACATATGTGGTATGGGCTTTATAACATTTTCTATTTTCTATGTTGTGATGTTATACTAATTAAATAAAGTATAATCTATGATGAGTATGCATCATAACAATTTCAGAGCAATCTGCCTTTTCGTGGTTATATACCAACTAAATTTGATGTTTTAGAAAAGTAAATCACTCTTATTTATGTAAAAAGATTAGGACTCTATAAAATATCTAAGCCCAAGAACATGCAATTTTAAACTGCCAGAAAGAAGCAGTGACTACCTGAAAGTCCAATAATACCATGAATGAAATTATACTTCAGATTTCTATTTATTTTATCCTTATCTTGAAACCAAGGATTGATTCTCCATAAGAAAAAGACTGTGAGGACAGTATAATTGGGCAGATTTCAAAACAATATTTAAGAAGGAAACAACTTATCACTCAATTTTTAACAAAAGACACTCTAAAAATAGTGAAACTATGATGTTTTAAATAAGACAATGATGTAACCAACAAACTCCATTTCCGGCTGAAAGAAATCAGGATACATCAAGATACTCTATGAGCCTTCAGTTGTAACTTAAGCATATGCTCACATGGGGAGTAGGAGTAAAACACAAACACAAGAATAAGGCAAAAAGAGATACTTTCCCACTCATCTACATCCTTTTTAAAAAATACCACTGATGTATCCCATTACAATTCTTAGAAATCAAATAATTTTAAATGGGATCATTGAAATGGTTGACACTGAATTTGTTTTTTCCTACTTTCTGTCACATGCCTGCTTATTTTTGACTCAAATACTTCTTCCATAGAAGATGCAGAAGCAGTCCACATTCAAGGCAACTTCATTCCTTCGTAAGCTTCTTCTTTTTTCTTCTGACAAATTATGAAATCAAAAGAAGAGCTGAAACCAGCCTGACTAACATGGTAAAACTCCATCTCTACTAAAAGTACAAAAAATTAGCTGGGTATGATGGCACATCCCTGTAATCTCAGCTACTTGGGAGGCTGAGGCAGGAGAAGTGCTTGAACCCAGGAGTTGGAGGTTGCAGTGAACCGAGATAATGCCACTGCACTCCATCCTGGCGAGACTCCTTCTAAAAAAAAATAAATAAATAAAAAAGAAGAAGAGGAAGAGAAAGAAGGTGAAGAAGAAAAGAAGAAGATGAAAAAGAAGAAAAGAAGACGACGAAGAAGAAGACAAAGAAAGAAAAAGAAGACAAAGAAAAAGAGGAACTGAAATACCTTTACTTCGTTATTACTTAGGGTGAAATTTTATCTAACATATTTCTCACCAAACCAAGTGAGAGAAATCTGTTCTTTTTAGATAACTGCTCTATCATTTAATGTTCTTCTGCAAAGATTATTGACAAACTATATACTATAAATCTTCACATCAATTAATTGACTTTCTTTTATTCTTGAAACCTACTTTTAGGAGGTCAGCATCAAAATTTCAACCCGTTACTTTAGAATAAGAAATGTAAATGTACTCCTTATTCCCAACATATGTGTGCTATATTTATTCATAAACAATATTCTATTGATTTTTGAGAGCCTGTTGGACTGGTTACCAAATATACAGTGGTAAATACATTGTCCCTACCCTTATGGAGCCTCATGGATTTGTTATGGGAATTGAGTTTTCTTGGGAATGTTACATATGATTTAAATATCCCCCGATAGACAAACTGAAAGAGCCCAATAAAATTGTAACTTAATCTTAATTTATTCTATTACCTCAGTCACTTTCTAATGTTGTTAGGGAATTAAGCAAAGTAACTCCATTATCTTCTGTTACGTACTTTCCTGATAGTATCATCCAATACACTTAGTGCTGCCATGGGCCAACTGGAATCCAGGGGACAATCTAGACATCTAACTTACAAAACCTTAATTAAGCCTTGAGTAAAATTATACCAAAGGTAGAATTTTAAAATCCAAAAGTTGAAATAAAATTATTTTAGTGATACTATAAAGAAGGAAATATTGCTTTATTTTCTGTGTTCTCATTTTTAAAGAAGGTGAAACAAAAGTAAACAAAGTTTCACATATTTTACTTTTCATATCTAACTTTTATGTTTATTATTCACCTAAGTAGATATTAATTGATGATATGATTGATTGGTGAGCTTCATTTTTCAAGGTTACCTAAAAGATAGTAGTGTTTAAAATATAGGTAATTTTTCGGTACCTTGTCTACTTTTAATATTAATGACATTGAAAAGGGAATGTCATATATCTAATCTAAGCACAGTTGAATATACACATACCAAGTTTTTTCTGTGTTCTATTTAATCTCAACAGTAAATCCAAGTTTCTTGCTGAATTTCAAGGCATGAAGTAACTTCTTAATGTTAATGTAAATCTAAAAGTCAAACTTAATGCAGCATGGTAAATAAAATGACCCAGGAATTGTGAGATCTGAGTACAGCTTATTCTCACTTTATCACTGTTTTCCTATCTAACACACTCTCTTGTTCACAGTATTTAAAACCTTTTAGCCACTTGAGAAAGGTATTATAACTTGCTATGGATGAAAACTCCTTTTATAATCCATCCTTACAGAGAATTTTGTAAAAAGACTTCATATGATATATATCTGCAGTAGAAACACCTAAAAGCCTGTATAGAACAAGTGTTTAGAAGGTGCTATTCACAAAATAATTACCTAAGAAATATGCATAAATGAATGAATGACAGTGCTTTGTATAATTATGTATCTTAGGAGCTAAATTATCTACATTATTTCTTTGTTTCCTTTATTCCAGTAATTCTTTATCTTTTTTCAGTTTCTTTTTCCTTTCCTTTATTTTCCCTTTCTTTTCTTTTGGAGACAGGGTCTTGCTCTATTACCCAGGCTGGAGTGCAGTGGCACAGTCTTAGCTTACTCTACCCTCAATCTCCTGGGCTCAAGTAGTCCTCCAACCTCAGCCTTCCTAGAATTGGGGACCACAGGCATGTACCACAATACCTGGCTGATAACTTTTTACATAGCAAAATGGTTTGGGGGGAAGGGCTGAATTAGATTTGATTAACTTTGAAGTTATAGTAGAAATCAACAAATTAATTCATACCTGATTAGTAATGAGGCTTTAAAAGTAAATATTGTTGGCTGTATCTCCAAAATTTTTCTTGCTTTTCTCCCTTTTTTAAAATGCATGTATATCCAGCCAATGATACCAGTTGACAATAAGAGGGACATGTAAGGGACAATCTTATATGCAGACAGAGATGATAGTCACATCCCAGGAGTCATTTAAGAGAAAAATGTGAATCCCAAAATACACATATTTTGATATCTATCAATTGATACCTGAAATTTCTCCATCAGATATTTCCATGTTTGAGTTAAAGCTTTGTACTGTAATAAATTGTAGATATGCCTTTTTGTGAATCACATAACATCATCATAAAGTTCAGGGCAAGGGCTAAGCGTCATTAGGAGGAGAATATGAGGATACTTAGATTCTTGATAGGAAATGAGTGAAGTATCATTGGGGTAAATTTCTGCTAAGCATTAAGTTTTTGTTTTGAGTTTTTTTTCTCTCTCTCTCTAGAATTCTCTATTACTATTGGAATTCCATTTTAATTATTACTACTAAATTATTTTAGACTTTGCTCTTTGAGAAATAAAGACAAACTTTCCACTTTCACAGTTCTGTCCCATGACTAGCCCAAACGATTGTTACTTTGACTATTTGATATCAGATGTAAAAAGGAAAAAAAAATGCGGCCCAAAATCATTTTAAGAAACATAAGAATTTTCTAAGCTTTGACTTTTAGGGGATGGGTGCCAAAGATGGCTGAATAGGAACAGCTCCAGCCTCCAACTCCCAGCATGAGTGACACAGAAGACAGGTGATTTCTGCATTTTCAACTGAGGTACTGGGTTCATCTCACTGGGGCATGTCGGACAGTCGATGCTGGTCCACGGGTGCAGCCCGACCAGAGAGAGATGAAGCAGAGCAAGCCATCGCCTCACCTGGGAAGTGCAAGGGGGAAAGGAATTCCTTTTCCTAGCCAAGGGAAATTGAGACACACAACACCTGGAAAATTGGGTAACTCCCACCCCAATACTGCACTTTACCAAGGGTCTTAGCAAATGGTACACCAGGAGATTATATCCCACACCTGGCCCAGAGGGTCCCACACCAACGGAGCCTCCCTCATTGCTAGCACAGCAGTCTGAGATCTAACTGCAAGGCGGAAGCGAGGCTAGGGGAGGGGCGCCCACCATTGCTGAGGCTTAAGTAGGTAAACAAAGCCCCCAGGAAGCTCGAATTGGGTAGAGCCCACCACAACTCAAGGATGCCTGCCTGCCTCTGTAGGCTCCACCTCTGGGGACAGGGCATAGCTAAACAAAAAGCAACAGAAACCTCTGCAGGTGTAAAAGTCCCTGTCTGACAGCTTTGAAGAGAGCAGTGGTTCTCCCAGTGCGGAGGCTGAGATCTGAGAACGGACAGACTGCCTGTTCAAGTGGGTCCCTGACACCTGAGTAGCCTAACTGGGAGACATCCCCCATTAGGTGCAGACTGACACCTCACACCTCACATGGCTGGGTACACTCCTGAGACGAAGATTCCAGAGCAAGAATCAGATAGCAACACTTGCTGTTCAGCAATATTCTATCTTCTGTAGCCTCCCCAGGCAAACAGGGTCAGGAGTGGACCTCAAGCAAACTCCAACACACCTGCAGCTGAGGATCCTGACTGTTAGAAGGAAAAGTAACAAACAGAAAGTACACCCACACCAAAACCCCATCAGTACGTCACCATCATCAAAGACCAAAGGCAGAGAAAACCACAATGATGGGGAAAAAGCAGTGCAGAAAAGCTGGAAATTCAAAAAACCAGAGTGCATCTCCCCCTCCGAAGGAACACAGCTCATCACCAGCAACGGAACAAAGCTGGATGGAGAATGACTTTGATGAGTTGAGAGAAGAAGGCTTCAGTCGATCAAACGTCTCAGAGCTAAAGGAGGAACTCTGTATGCAGCGCAAAGAAACTAAAAACCTTGAAAAAAGAATGGATGAATGGATAACTAGAATAATCAATGCAGAGAAGACCTTAAAAGAACTGATAGAGAT
>NW_012113030.1:2792006-2793008 GCF_000951035.1 Colobus angolensis palliatus
GGGGCCAATATTCAACATTCTTAAAGAAAAGAATTTTCAACCTAAAATTTCATATCCAGCCAAACCGAGTTTCATAGGTGAAGGAGAAATAAACTCCTTTACAGATAAGCAAATGCTTAGAGATTTTGTCACCACCAGGCCTGCCCTACAAGAGATCCTGAAGGAAGCACTAAATATGGAAAGGAACAACTGGTAACAGCCATTGCAAAAACATGCCAAAATGTAAAGACCATCAAGGCTAGGAAGAAACTACATCAACTAATGAGCAAAATAACCAGCTAACATCATAATGACAGGATCAAGTTCACACATAACAATATTAACCTTAAATGTAAATGCACTAAATGGTCCAATTAAAAGACACAGACTGGCAAATTGGATAAAGAGTCAAGACTCATCAGGTTGCTGTGTTCAGGAGACCCATCTCACATGCAGAGACACACATAGGCTCAAAATAAAGGGATGGAGGAAGATCTACCAAGCAAATGGAGAACAAAAAAAAGAAGGGGTTGCAATCCTACTCTCTTATAAAACAGACTTTACACCATCACAGATCAAAAGAGACAAAGAAGGCCATTACATAATGGTAAAGGGATCAATTCATCAGGAAGAGCTAACTATCCTGAATATATATGCGCCCAATACAGGAGCACCCAGATTCATAAAGCAAGTCCTTAGAGACTTACAAAGAGACTCAGACTCCCATACAATAATCACGGGAGACTTTAACACCCCACTGTCAACATTAGACAGATCAATGAGACAGAAAGTCAACAAGGATATCCAGGAATTGAACTCAAGTCTGCACCAAGTGAGTCTAATAGACATCTATAGAACTCTCCACCCCAAAGCAACAGAATATACATTCTTCTCAGCACCACATCGCACTTAGTCCAAAATTGACCAAATAGTTGGAAGTAAAGCACTCCTCAGCAAATGTAAAAGAACAGAAATTATAACAAACTATCTCTCAGACCACAGTGCAATCAAACTAGAACTCAG
>NW_012113030.1:2793673-2850938 GCF_000951035.1 Colobus angolensis palliatus
CAAAAAAAGAGAATTTTAGACCAATATCCCTGATGAACATCGATGCAAAAATCCTCAATAAAATACTGGCAAACCAAATCCAGCAGCACATCAAAAAGCTTATCCACCATGATCAAGTGGGCTTCATCCGTGGGATGCAAGGCTGGTTCAACATACGCAAATCAATAAACATAATCCAGTGTATAAACAGAACCAAAGACAAAAACCACATGATTATCTCAATAGATGGAGAAAAGGTCTTTGACAAAATTCAACAGCCATTCATGCTAAAAACTCTCAATAAATTCAGTACTGATGGAATGTATCTCAAAGATATGGGAGATACCTGAACACATTGGATCAAGTAGGTAGTAAGGGGGCCTTTTAAAATGCACTCTTTGGTTTCTACTTAATCTCAAAGATCTTGATATGAAGATTAACAGAGAGAAGAATGCTTGATTCTAATTATTATATCCATGTAAACTTTCAATGACAACTTAGCTAGGCTAAGATTTTTAACACTATCCTTTGTCAAGGAAAACACTTATATGTATGCTATAAGTCATAGTTGATAGTTACTTTGGCTTTCTACATCCCTGCTGGTGTCAACTTTTTTTTGCATTTGCTCTACCATAATTACAGCTGAAATCTCACTTTATTATCGTTGTACTGTCCAATTCTAGGTAAATAAATTATGCCCACTGCCAAATCAATCACAACCCATTATTACATTTGAGTTTTCTATTAATAAGATTACAAACAAATGTTTTAGTCTCAAAATTGTGTAAAACGAGATCAATTTGTAAGTTCCTATCCATTTAATAGTGAACCTGTTCAATAAAAAAAGATATTTTTTAATAAGGCAGAATGCATGATACCAAACACAGCATTGTTAGGTTGGTAGTATTTTGGAATTCACGGTTTGGGTTTGATAAAAGTGACTCATGGACTCTTCAGTAAAGCTTTCCAGTGACTATATATTGAATGTTGAAAGACCACTCATTAAAATTAAATTTAAAAATAAAGTAAATGCTCTATGCTGTGAGCCATACAAGGCGTAATGTCAACTTCAACAAGAAATGATCTGCAAACACACTATATTTGTCAGGTATCATCACAGTCTAGAAACTTCTGCTTCCGTGTCACAGATCATGAAATTAGGTATTAGGCTTTTTTGGATATCTGTAAGAACCCTAATTAAGCCCTTTAACACTCTAATTGAAATAGGTATAAATGCTTCTGGATGATACACTATAGCTGGTCCAGATTCTTTAGTTGCAGACTGACCTAATAACTCAGTGATCTACTCACTAAGGACTTAGTATGCTCTGACAGCGAAACCAGTCCTAGTTGCCATATAATGAGCCTTGCAGGTCTAGCTACATTTCAAGAATTAACCTCTATAGCTAGTAGGTAAGGAGGAATAATGAACTTTAATATGTCTTGATTTCAGAAGTCATTTCACAAACTGTCTCAAAATAACTTTCTGAAAAAGATCAAGAAATGATTGCACAGTTCTGAGAATTTATAGCTAATTGAAAAAGAATACATATTATAATCTGTAAAATTGTCTCTAAGAGCTTTCTCTGTACTTTATCTTTGGTTCTTTCCTAGTCAACATTTTTCTGAAGACCTAAGTTAAAAACATAAAGAGTAGACTTCTCAAAAGAACAAAAAAAAAGTGATAGCAAATTCAGGATGCCAAAATATATGAATTGCTCGGGAAAATGAGCTATATTTACTAAGATGAAATCTGACAGGGATAAATGTAAAAATCTTAAATTTAGGATCAATACTGTAGTGGAATGAGAAATGGCCACAAATTTTTTTCAGCTGCTCCTGCTCCATCCACCCTTTGAATCTGGGCTGGCTGCGATTCACTTTAACTGACAAAAGAAACCAAGGGATGTTGTACAACTTCTGAACAAGGTCTCAGGAGGCCTCACTGATTCTGGCATTGCCCTCTTGCTGACTTGTGCTCACCATGTAAATAAATCCGAGCCAGCTTACTTGAGAGTGAGATCGCACATAAAGAGGGAGTCCTAGCCAGAAGGCGGGACCAACTGTTAGCACGTGCCATGCAGCCCCAGTGAACTACAGCTGCTTGAGTGATTCCAGGCAAAGCTTATAGCTGAGCCAAGCCCAAATTGATATGATTAAATAAAATAGAGTTGTTTTAAGCTGCTGACTTTTGGGTGATTTATTCTGAAATGGAAATATTAATTGTAAATGTCAAAAAAAGAAAGTTTGCCTTGGTTTTGCTGGCAAAGCAGGCCCAGGTATTAGTGTGTGAGCCTTTTGCCCCAACGCTCAGTCTAAGCCCATAGTGAAACATGGCAGCATTAAGATAGAAGTAAATTCCCAGATTGAGAGACATATAAGTTCCATTTCCCTTTGTAATGACCATACTGGATTGTTATATAGGACTCCATGTTTTTAAAGACACTGGACAGCAGAGAGAGTAACCAATAATGGTGAGCAATTTATTAACCTATACAAAGCCCTTCGAGGACTGGAAGTATTAGACTCAAAAAAAAAAAGTAAAACACAGTAAAGATATAACAATTCTCTTAACATTTTGACAACACCTCATAAAGGAAATCAAGTAGGGTAATGATTTAAAGGGTAGGTGTAGGCAGACAGGTAGAAGAGCCCAGGAGGCTAACTCTCTATAAAAATAAGGAATAATTCTCTGACTATATATTTATTATTCACCTCCCCATTTGATGTGATTTGACTGTGTCCCCACCCAAATCTCATCTTGAATTGTAGTTCCCATAATCCCTACATCTCATGGGAGGGACCAGGTGGAGATAATTGAATCATGGGAGTAGTTTCCCCCTTCCTGTTCTCATGATAGTGACTTAGTTCTCAGGAGATCAGGTGGTTTTAGAGGGGGCTTTTCTCCCTTTAGCTTTACACTTCTCCTTGCTGTTGCCATGTGAAGAAGGACATGTTTGCTTCCCCTTCCCCTGTGATTGTAAGTTTCCTGAGGCCTCCCCAGCCAGGCTGAACTGTGAGTCATTTAAACCTTCGTCCTTTATAAATTACCCAGTCTTGGGCAGCCCTTTATAGCAGTGTGAGAACAGACTAATACACCATTCTTACCACTTTCTAACAATTCTTGTTTTCACTTTCTGTATGACTTTTCAACCCATTTTCCCATCTACTTCTACCTTCACCTTTTCACTTATGAATTCTTTCTTCAGTCTTTTTCAGATATACTTTTATCAATTTCATTTTTTATATTCCCTGATTTCTTATATGTACTTTTGTGAGCATATTTGTGTGTGTTCGTATTTATATGGTAGTATCTGTAGATATTCATAAATATGTCTGCCTATGTTCATTTATATATATATCTGTGTGCATTATAGTCTGTATATGTCTCGGTTGTGGCTAAAACTGAGCAAGAAGTTTATTTCATTAGTTACAGCTTCTGCATGGTGGAATGGGTAAGCCCGATTAATTGCCTGTCCTCTTCTATATATTTCTGTGCTTCCTCCCCTCCCCATCTTTCCCTCCTTCTCCTTTTGTCCTTACACCTCAGTTCCTTTTAATCTGTCTTCACAAACCTTCTTTCCATTGTTTCTACTTGTGTCTATCCACAACTTCTGCACTGAATGTGTCCCCCTCACATTTTACCTGAAACTTAAATTTACCAAGGACACTTTTTTCCCAGTAGCCCACTGAACACTAGCATTTCTCCTTTACCCCATATAACAGGAAGGAAAGCTCTTGTTCCCTTTTAGTACTTTCATAACTTCTGCATCCATGTAAAACCCCTTCTTTGAGGTTTACATCATCCATCTCTATCATTCTCTATCCCTCTTGTTCAGTAATTGCTTCTGATCACCTGATCAATGCCATTTATTTAATGTGAGTTTCAAGCATCTCATTCAGTGTCTTCCTCTCTACTCCAGCTTCTGCATTCATGCTAACAAACTTCAATATCTGTGTCAATAACCTGCATTATTCATTTGCCTCCTGAATGTTAATGACCTTTACCTTTTCACTTCAGCTACTCACTCTGGATCTTGTTGTCACTCAGAACTTTTCTACATCTGAAATCCTAAGGTCAAAGTTGCCTCTCTGACAGGAATCACAGTCTTATTCCAACTTTTCTTGCTTTTTAGCCTCAACACAAATCAAGATATCCAGTCCCTTGCTCTCTCCATTCTCCCCGTAGAGTAACAGCCCTTTGTTGACTTGCTTTCTTCTCTCCTCAGTCTGGAGTCTAGGTTTAATCACTTTCTCCCTAAGACACTCAGTTTCCTTAAGTCCTGGTCTTTTTCACCCTACTGTCCTGTAAGTCATAAACTCTGAGTTACTTCTATAACTTGCTTTCCCCAAATCTACCCCCAAAGTATAGAGTTGATGGAGGGGAAAGTATACCACTATGATGGTTTATGTCTTCTACAAAGCTGTAGTGTCTAGCTTTAGCTAGATGCATACCACCTAAAAATCCTTTTTCATATCCCTGGTCACCTCCCTTTCTTGTCCTATTAAACTCTCACTATTCTCTTTCAGCCTTTTTCTCACTCTATGCTTTCAGCAGAAATCTTACCTTTCTATTCCATGAGGAAAATTGAATCTAGCAGGCATGAGTTCTGTCATTTCCTTCCTCTACACCTACAGGATTATCCACAGATATATTCTTTCCACCTCTTTTCTTTTAGTCTGCAAGGAAAAGTTAACCAGTCATAGTTTCAAGGATAATCCTACAAGTTATGCTTATGATCCATTCCTCAGAGGCCCATTTTAAAAAGCATTACCTTCCTCCCTTACACCTTAGCATGTTTCTGTATTCTCCTTTTCCATAGTCTATCAACACATTCACATGTTTTCCATTTCTTACAAGACTCCTTCAGCCAAACATCCCCTTGTAACTACAATTCTCTTTTCTTTACATTCTAACGAAGCTCTTGTATAGCAGCCTATACTTTGTTTTCACTTTTTCACATTCCATTCATACTTTATCTCACTTTTATCATACCATTACAATTGCACTCAAAAAAGGTTATCACTTCCTGGCAAATCAAATGGACTCTTCACTTTGATCTTGTTTAAGCACCTACTTAACTCTGATGATCACTCCCTTCTTGGAGTTCTCTTCTCTGGATTCTGTGACTGTCCTATTCTTGGTCCATCTTTTACTTCTTTGACCATTCTTGCTCAAATTATTTTTAAAATGTATTTTCTTTATATTTTTTGTCATTTTGGTTCTATCCTCTTCCTCCCTTTCTTCTTTTTTATTTCTTCTCTCTCCAAACATTTCCATCCACTCCTCTGTCTTCAGTTGCAATTGAAAGTAAAATGTAGTATGGCATACCTGTCTAGCCCCATTTCCTGCCATCTTTCACCTCTTATTTTGTTGTTCTGAAAAACCATACTACTGGCAGTATTTGAAACGCATCAGGCTTTTTATACCTGTGTGTTATTTCCTCTGCCTGGAATGCACATCCATGCCCTGTCTCCATTCTCACCTTTCTTGAGGTAACTCGTATCCTTCAACACTTAGGCATCATCAGGGAGCCTTTATAGACCTTTCCTCTCCTTCCATACCCAAGGTAGGTTCTGTTAATACCTGTGTTTATATTTTAACATTTAGTAATAACTTACTGGAGTTATCTATATAAAGATCTGCTTTCCTACCTTACTGCTTCTTATGAGTAAGAAGCAGTTCTTTAAATAATCAAAGCCCAGCACAATGCCTGGCACATAGGAATTACCCAACAAATACTTGTTGATTGAACTGAAATAGACCTAATATTCTCTCTTTAACACAGACTCTTATATCCAAGTGCCTGCTTAACATCCCCACTTTTATGTCCTACTGACACCACAAACATGTAAGACTTAACTTATACACGTATTCCCCTCACACACATACCCACACACATACTCCCCAGCAAAAATCTACTGTTCTTCCTCTCCATTATCCTGATTAGGGCATCACTATCTACCTAGCCACCAAAACCAGAATCCTAGGAGTCAGCCAATCTTGCCCAACCTACCTCACCTCATTCTATCCTCAGAGATCATGAAGTCCTTTGGATCCCATATCGTAAATATCCTTCAAATGCATCTCCTTTCCATCTGCATTGCTACAGCTCTAATTCAGGCCTTCGGCTCTCACTGGGATTAATTTTTATTTTTATTTATTATTTTTTTTTAGACAGAGTCTTGCTCTGTTGCCCAGGCAGGAGAGCAATGGTGCAATCTCAGTTCACTGAAACCTCTGCCTCCCAGGTTCAAGCAATTCTTGTGCCTCCCGAGTAGCTGGGATTACAAGCATGTGCCACCACACCTGGCTAATTTTTTAATTTTTAGTAGAGACAGGGTCTCACCATGTTGGCCAGGCTGGTCTCGAACTCCTAATCTCAAGTGATCCGCCCACCTCGGCCTCCCAAAGTGATGGGATTACAGGTGTGAGCCACCTTGCCTGGCCTGACATATTTTTAAACTGTGGTAAAATGTCATAACATAAATTTATCAACTTAACCACTTTTAAGTGTATAGTTTAATGGCAGTAAGTACATTCACAACATTATGCTCACTAGGGTATTTTTTAAATAAAAGGCTATGTGGTCTTCTGACCTACAGGTCAACCTGCCTTTGTCCTGTCTCTGCATTATTGGCAATATGAACTTTCTAAAATGCAAATTATGTTACTAGATGAGTTAAAACCCTTTCATTGTGTTCCACTGTCTACATCAGCGGTTTCATCACAAAGTTTTCACAGGTTCAAATTGAAGTAAAGAAAAAAATGAATAACATACTAAGTTTTTCTTAAATATTTTAGCTGAAAGGTTGAGTGAGTGAATGGATGGCAACATTAATCAAGACAAAAAATACTGAAACATGCATAAGAATTAAAATAGTTTTGTTTTAAATATACTGAGTGTCATATGCCAACAGTATAAGCAAGAGGAGATACCTTGAAGGCAGTTGGATAAGTGAGTCTAAAATGCAGAAGAGAATTTTGAGAAAGGGGTCTAAATTTGGAAGTCTTGAGCATTTAAGTGTCATCAAGGGAGCAAAATGTAAAGAAAAGATGATAAAATACACCAACACTAAAAATACCAACAAAACAACAACCATAGTGATGAAAGAAACAAAAATCATATTTAAAGTCTTCTCATCCTTCTGATTGAAAGGGGGCAAGATCTTTAATACTAATGGCAAACCCTAGGTGCAGCATTTTTAGTGACTTTGTCTCCTCTGCTGGAAGGATAATTGTTATTCGTCTCTCTTGGATTTCCCTGGTTTCTTCCTCTTGGAAAGGAAAAAAAAACAAAAAGCCAACTTCATTGCCTAAATAATAGGAATGCTTTTTTCTGGAAAGAAAGTAGCCAATAAGAATTCTCCTACTCTCACATTGACAAAATACAAAAATTATTTTCAAAAAGGGAATCTACAATGAGATATTTACTTTGGTACAATTCAATTAATGATGAGGAATTGTTCTGCTTTTACTCCTTCCTGTCCCTTTGCAATAAATTACCTAGTCAATAGGAGTAATTCAAGCCACAAAAATTCAGGAATAAGCCTTAAAAGTCTCAATACTTTTGGAAGCATTGTGGCAAATTGGAGCAATCAGGAACATGGTAGTTAGACCTAGCATCATGTCTCAGTTTCAAAACCCACTAGCTATATGGCTCTTATCAAATTACCCCCCTATATACTTTGGTTTTGTAATCTGATGGTAATTCCTATAGGTTGGTGCAAAAGTCACTGTGGCTTGTTTATGTGGCAAATCACATTTATTGATATGCATATGTTGAACCAGCCTTGCATCCCAGAACAAAGCTTACTTGGTCATGGTGTATTGACTTTTTAATGTGCTACTGGATTCAGATTGCTAATAGTTTGTAGAGGATTTTTTATGTCTTAGTTCGTCAGGGATATTGGCCTGCAGTTTTCTTTTTTCATGTGTCTCTACCAAATTTTCATATCAGGCTATTGCTGGCTTCATAGAATAAGTTAAGGAGGAGCTCCTCCTCCCCAATTGTTTGGAACAGTTTCCAGTAGGACTGGTATCAGTTCTTCTGTGTATGTCTCGTAGAATTCAGCTGCGTGTCCATCCAGTCCAGTGCTTTTGTTGTTGTTGTTGTTGTTGTTGTTGGTAGATCTTTTATTACTGATTCATCTAATTTATCTATTCCTTTAGATTTTCTATTTTGTGTGCATAGAGTTGTTCATAGTATTCTTTGATGATTTTTTATATTTCCGTGGGATCAGTTGTAATGTCATCTTCGTCATTTCTGAGTGTACTTATTTGGATCTTCTCTCTTTTATTCTTTTATTAATCTAGCTAGCAGTCTATCAGTCTTCTTTATTTTTCTGAAAAACCAACTTGGTTTCATTGATCTTTTGTATGGGTCTTTGCATCTTAATTTCATTTAGTTCTTATCTAATTTTAGTTATTTATTTTCTTCTACTAGCTTTGGGATTGGTTTATTCTTTTCTTTCTAGTTCCTTTAGATGCAGTTAGATTGTTAATTTGAGATTCTCACAACTACTTGATGAAGACATTTAGCACTATAAACTTTCCTCTCAACACTACTTTAGCTGCACCCAGAGACTTTAGTAATTTGTATACCTGTTTTTATTCATTTCAAAGAATGTTCTGATTCTGCCTCAGTTTTGATATTCACCCAGGAGTTATTCAGGAGGAAGTTGTTTAATTTCCATGTATTTATGTAGTTTTGAGTGATCTTCTTGATATTGATTTATATTTTTAATGCACTATAGTCTGAGAGTGTGCTTGGTATGATTTTTTTTTTTTAATTTATGAAGACTTGTTTTATGACCAAGCATGTGGTTGATCTTAGAATATGCTTTTTGTATAGATGAGAAGAATGTATGTTCTGTGGTTGTAATTTAATTTCTTATAACATGTTGTTACTAGAATACCAGATGAAACACACCAGTAAATATGTCCTCAGATAAACTGAATAACTTGAGGAAAATTTTTTAATGATGCTACTAAGACAAATAGTTCATTAACCTGTAATGTGAAATCTGTAGGTCTATAGTAACTCAAACCCTAATGGAAATAGCTCTGAACTAAAAACAAGGAAACGAGGCGCAGGTTTATCACTGTTTTACCTCACAACCTTGTATAAGGGTTTACTTGTCTGTTCTTCAGTTTCTTCATATTTAAAATGGAGAAATCCTAATCCTAGCTCTAGCCCTTTTCGTGTTTCATGAAGCTGTTGGGAAAATATCATGGAGTAATATTTAAAGCATCTGGAGCCTATTTTAGTGAGCTACATAATTTTTTAAGGACACTATTGATCTGGACAGTAAGAATAGCCTGCAGGCAAATCCTGCAAGGTGCTTCAACAGACACACACGTCTACCTTCCTGTTGGCACAGCCCATGTTTGGCAGGTGTATTCCATTCCTTACAGGAAGGAATAGGTGCTTCATTGTGTTACAGAAGTCAGTAAGCTTTCACAAAACTAAGTAAGTGACATTTTTCTCATTTCTGAGAGCAGATTTTCATAAATCATTCGACCTGGATAAATTGAGAATGTAGTTGATCTGGTAATTGTTGAAATATAATGAAGACATTGCAAAACATGATATTTAAGTATTTCCTCCTAATCTCTTACCTTAACAAGATATAAGAGTTCTAAATGGAAAGATGTCCTAATGTAGAAAAAGGAAACAAAAGTAAGATGAGCCTGTCTGTAAAGGAGAAGCCAGAAGAAGCACAGCACAGATTCATCTCAATAATTTGGGATTCCACTGATTCTGAATTTATAGTAACAATAATAATAACTAGACAAAATAGAGCTGACTTTTATATTGTGAAGAAGGTTTTTTCACTAGTTAGTAGTGTAAGTTATATTATGGGGAAGGGATACATTTAGCCAGTTTGCAAGTAATATTTTTTGGCTTTTAACAATATATGCAAAGAAATGCTACTAATGTCTTATAATGATTTCTGCTGGGAGCTATTTAATGGTTATTTCAAGTTACTATCAGATTTTAACAATAAACTTAAAATTTCATAGTGTAATTCTGTAATTCATACTCACATTTTTCTTTCCCCTCATCCACAACTCAAGTTCATTAAATATTGCCTTAAAGGATTCATGTAGTCCTATGAGTCATAATATTCAGAGTGTATAAGTTAGCACTAGTTTTTAACCACTAGGGAAGGTTCAAGTATTGCAGACTAATCTGAGAATACAGTGAATTTTCTAATGACTCTTCTAGTTCAGGTATTTGTACCACTAGACTGTTTTAGTGGATATACAACATTTATGTATAGTTTACATTTTAGAAAAGTTTGTAGTAATGAACTTAGACAAGATTTACCTTTTTACTCTAAGATCATTACTGTGTTTCTTAGAGCAAAGTTTTTTGATGTACTGAATGATTTTGTTTTATTTTCCTGTTTTTCGTTAACAGAATTCTTGATAGATACAAAATCATCCAATAAACTTCAGCTAGTTTTCAGCATTATATGCAGTTGATTTGTCCACTCCTTACTGAAACTTCCAAATCTTCTAACCCAGAGTGTATGACACTAAGAATACCCTCATTCCTTTCCTGTCTAGCTCTGTGCTGTGTTTATTTGCAGAGGACCCTCATGCATGGATCCATATAAATGAGGCAAACTGTGAAGCAGACTAGACTGTGCCGCTTACCAGTCTTTGAGAGAGAAAGATTGTGTATATGAAAACTACTAGGCATGATATTTACTTACAAGGAAGATTTCTGTGTGTATAACATCAAGCAAGATTTTTGGTTGAGGTTTTATGCTTTCAGTAAAGAAAATAAAAGAAGAAAACCAATTAATGGTCTGATTCTATCATCTTTTGTCAAGCAAAACTCTCACTGATCCACATGAATGTGACCTCCCCCCATAGAGTACTCTAAGAACACTGACGAATGGACTTCTGAACTTTCGACTCTCTTTTCAATTTAATTGACTAGTTTTTAATCAACTAAAAAAATCATTTTCTTTGACTAAAAAGTCTATGTAGGTAATTTCCAGTGTGTTTATGCTACTCAGAAATAGAAACTTGTTTTTTAATTAGAACAAAAAGTCTGGTTTTCTTAGTATCAAATCATTATGTATATTTAAATTATTTCCATGCTACTGTAACTTGAAATATTTTCCACCTAGCCACATAATTTCTGGCTTTATTTTTATCAGCTGATTCTGTGAAAAGATGGGAATTTAGTGTCTCATAGAAGTTACACAGTATACCAACCAATGAATCACTTATCTAACTAACAAGTGAAACATTGCTGGTATTTCTGTTTTGAAATATGTGCTTTTCTTAGGTAAAAATCAGTTTATTCTACATTTAACATGCGATCCTGTCATTGTATAGTAAATGATTCACAACCTTAATACAAGTAGGTAAATGTATTGAAGTAAGTATCTTATTAGATGCCACTTTGTGTGGCATCTACTGCTGACATAATTCAAGGATCTGGGTTAAAGTTTGTGTCATTGCTGGTTTTTTTAAACCTCAAATACTTGGCACTCTGTAGCAGCGTCTTTCACAGTAATGCTTTGTTTCTTAACATGACTGTGAGGACTGCTTGGTCACAGGCAAATACTGTCCTTTATCAGCCAGGACATTCTTAACAATAATTGCCCTTTTTTTCCCCCTTCTCACCCCCATCCCAACCCCAACTTAGGTTGGAAAGGCTGGTGGATGTACTGAGGAAGAAGGTTGGAACCGGGACCATGAGGACAGTGATCTGATTGAAAAAAAACGACAGTCTGGGGAAGCGATCACATCTGGTGACCAGGCTGCTTCATTCAACACTGTGTAAACACTAAAGCCTTAACTTAGCAAACAGTTGTTAGAAGTGGGACACTCCAACCACATTCCAAGCTGAGATAAAATCAAATCACAAATGTTTAACCACTTTGCTGCTGACTTGAGTTATTTATCCAAATATATTAACTACAGACTTTTACCAATGGGTAGCTATAAGGTTACAGCTTATGTTGTTACTATTTTATATCTCAATATCTTTAATATAAATCTTTTTACTGAGAGATCATTATAGAAACATGTTAAAGTTGGTTAGTATCATATCTTCACATATGGCCCTTTCTGAATCAAAGTGCAGCAAAGTAAATATTTTCTAAGCTTTAATCCACTGTGTTAGGTCAAAACTTCAAATACATGCATTTTTCAATATAGGGTCTATTTCTTAACTGATTCGAGAGAGGCTTAAACATGAGTGTGTAGTCTTCCTTCAATACATGTATGTAATCTTTGTTAGTATTAAAAGATATTAAATATAGATGCCATGAATTAAATGTATAATTTGTTTAATAAGAGATGGATATATTAAAATTACATTCATCAAGGCATGATTTTTGTTTCACTAAAAATAATGTAAACTGTTTCAATAAAAAGAGCAGACTATTAATGTGTACTTATAAATTCACATTGTCAGTATTTTTTAATGTTGGGTCTGAATAATTATCTAAATTCTACTTAAGCTATAAAACTCTATCATTTTTGCTTGAAAATTAGCATGCCTCTGTCTTAAAAGAACAGAGACCATCAAACCTGTTAAGTATTCTTATTGTTTATCTTTTTTTTAATTGCCATTTGATTTTGGTTGTGGAGGAGGGGGATCTAATACATAATGTAAGAATTCAGAAAAATGTAAACTTGCCATTTGGTTGAGGTTACCTGCTTTTTATTTTATTTCAGAAATAAGATCATTACAGCGTAGCAGTCATATGAAGTTATGAATAGAACTGAGATTTTTATGTAATTAGCTATAGACAAAATACTTTCATATTTTTAGATGAGACAGATGAAAGACCAAGAGAAAATGACTGTGCCTGGAACAGAATGAAATAGACAAGTCAAGAATTAATTAGTGAAAATTTTGTAGGCAAGTAAAATTTTTTTCTAAGTCTATACATTCTTAATTCATCTTTAAGATTGAGCTAAATTATCTACCATTGCCTATTTACAGGATAAGTACATTCAGGACAATTTATTGCACCATTCTTTCATATACTATAGTAGATTATCCATTTGAATTTTGCTTTACTCCACAGGAAAATGCAAGCTATTTTGTCATAGGTGACAAAAGAATCATAGTACTAACAAACTCTATTTCTTCCTTACTAAATCTGTATCCATTGAAGTACCTTTTTTAACTATGAGAATTAGAAAATAAGGGACAACAGAGGTTAAAACAAACTAATTTAATTTGCTCTAGAGTCCTAAAGAGAATTATATCCTCTCATAGACCAATGACTCTATAATAGAGAAATATGTAATGATTTAGTCATGCATGCAGTTTTGTCTCTGGGCTCTATTTGAAATGTGTAACAGATCCCTATGTGAAGAAAGAGCATCTTTAAAGTCATCTGGGAGGTGCAGGTAAGTAACGGGAAAGTTTTTGTCACAAAATAGTCCATTCCATAATCCCAGCACTTTGGGAGGCCGAGACGGGCGGATCACGAGGTCGGGAGATCGAGACCATCCTGGCTAAAATGGTGAAACCCCGTCTCTACTAAAAAATACAAAAAACTAGCCGGGCGAGGTGGTGGGCGCCTGTAGTCCCAGCTACTCGGGAGGCTGAGGCAGGAGAATGGCGTACCCGGGAGGCGGAGCTTGCAGTGAGCTGAGATCCGGCCACTGCACTCAGCCCCGGCGACAGAGCCAGACTCCGTCTCAAAAAAAAAAAAAAAATAAGTCACAAGTAAACTTGAATTTTCAGTTTAATCCTGAAAACAGATGAACTTTTCTTGAGTTATTTTGTCTGAGTTTTTAGAAGACACAAAATATAGTATAAAGACATTTCACAATTTCCAAACAAATATTTCTACACTTAAATGATCAAATTAGAATAACCAATTCCTATAATTAAGATGTGGAACTTTTATAGAATATGATATTATAAAGTTAAATTTGCAAAATAATTGTAACATCCACTGTTGTTCAGTATAGGTAATCTCCCAAAAATATCACATCCTCTTGAAAATGAGTTGTCTACAAAATTTCAAGTGCTAAGTATTACAGCCAAATATTATTTAATTACTTACACTTAAAAGTGTCCATCAACAGTGTGTCAGATGGTCTTTATATATTTTTTCTGTGTGAAGGAATAGCCTTGCCTACTGAAGATAGGTTCTCTGTATATTCAACAATAATGCAACTTTAGAAGTATTCCACACTGCTGAGAAATGTTGCTTTGAGTTTGTTTTATACATCGTCAACTCTAAATCCTATAGTAACATGAGAATTTACTACTTCTTGTGAAAATAAGTAATTTAGAGGAAAGGCAGAAATGCTAATACTAACATTTGTAGTACTTGATGATTTACAAAGTCGTTTTACATCTGTTTTTCTTTTCATTTGATCCTATCAACAATCATAATAATAATAAATTATATATAACCCATATAATAATGATGGTGATGATAATTTTAGTATTACTGTCATTATAATTATTATTATATTCATTCTACAGATGAGGAAACAGACTCAGTAAGTCTTGAAAGTTGCCAAGGACTGGCTGGGACCTGGAACTAAGATCTTATAACCACATTCCATGTAACTATGAATCTGTAAATCTCTCTGTAAGAAAAAAATTTCAAAGTAAAGGTTTTAACTCTTGCAATTTAAGTTGTTATAGTACCATTTCTTTCACATACTACATATGAATTCCTTAGTAATCAAAAGATTGTACACATTTCTTTCAATGAAGTACAATAATGTGAACTGCATGTGTAAACAGCATCACATTATTACCACCTCTCTGTGGTATTATAGTGGCAGTATGCTTTGCCTCAGCCTTCACTAATTAGGAATAGTGTGACAATTCATTCCTAAGAAAACATATCATGAGTCTCTTTGTACTATTTTTAATTTGGCCTGATGCTAAAACCTATCAGCTTAATTTTATAACATGGTAGTCTAAACTTCAAGCCTTGCTGTATCTCCTAGGGCAATTTAGAGCTAAAACCAGTTATAAGCAAAGTTATTGGTTATAAGCAAGGTATACGCAGTTAAAGCAAAGTTATTAATTATTAATATATGAGAATTTAAAATTTTATAAATAAGTTAGAAGTTAATGTATTTTAAATACTTTATGGAATAAAATATTTTGCTTATTTTTTCAATGATAAAGTTGATCCTTTGTATATTTCCTTATTCAAATAAACTCAATCATCATCTTATCAGGTCACTTATTTATATAATTTATTAAAAAGCTAGAATATTAAAGTTATACTTTTAATATTGAATGTAGTTTCATAGAAAAATATTTTATATGTACTATTCTTAAAGATCACAATTATTTTTAAAGTTTCTATTTTCAAATAGTTGTGATTAATAAGGCATTGTATGATGAAATAGCCATGGCTCATACATTTTTGTCTTTTCACATATGATGTGTTTGGAACCCACATTTTTTACTGATTTTATTGTGTTATTGGTAACTAGTATTTACAGCTAACCTATCTATTCATATTTTACATATATATGCAGGGACACACACTGATACATTTACCTTTTTAAAAAATCATTTATAAGTGAACTGTTAGGCTCCAGTGATTTCAGTATTTTGTTCATGTTTTATTGGAAATGCACGTGGTTTCTTAGGCTTTTAAACAAATACATGGAATGGTTGAGAGATTTCTTTTGCTCGTGCTTAGCTAAATATGTCATCTCTAGAAAAGATGTGGTTTGTTTTGGCACTGTTTTAAAAACTCAAATATTTTAAGCATTTGTTAAGTTGGAGCTTGCACATTTAAACTAGCAGCATACGTTCCAGAAGCGCATCTCAAGTTACCAAATTTTTTGTAATCCTTTTACTAGAATAATCTTTTTTGAAAAGGTTTTCTTGTGCTCGCTTCGGCAGCATATATACTGAAATTAGAAAAAAAAACTTTTCTTTTTTATTATATGTTTTAGTGTAAGTTAAGTTAAACTTCTAAAAGTTGAATTATTTAATGTAGGACTTCATAAATAGAATTTGACAATGATAAATGTGTATTTTTGAGAATCATTAAAATATTGTATATAATGATATTCCTTTGCAGAAGTCTTAATATGCTTAATTTTTAATCTAATTGTCTTCTAAATATAGTTTTGGTGTATTTTAGACGCCACCAATTTCTGGACTATCTGATTATTAACAAAGATGTATTTTAATGCACAAGCTCAAATGTCTAAAATATATATTTACTTTGTATTCAAATAAAATCCCCTATTGCAAATCCTATACATAGGTCAATGCAATTCTTATACATCGATCTTAATCAAATGTATAAATGTACAATCCTGAAGACAGTGTGCTAGATATGCAGTATAAAATATATTGCAGTAAGGAAACAGATTAAGTTCACTGTCAAACTGTCTGACTTCCTTAACAAATTTAATAAAGATAAATGTCAATATGAACAAATTTGTTAGGCACCTTAGGAATCTTTCAAAACTATTTGGATATAAAATAAAATTATAGCAATAAAATATTGAAGAGAAATATCATTTTTAGTGAATATGGTTAGAAAGAACCTAAGAGGGGAGATCAAATTATTTTAATTAAAAAATAATAGACTGACTCAAATCTACCATAAAGCACCTCTACTCACTTTGGAATATGTGCGTGGAATTTTGCTGTCAATAGCTGAAATCTAAAAACACCGTTTCTGTTGCATTTGATTATTCAATCATGATAAGGTAAATGTAAACAGACTATGTAGCACTCTTATCACCTGGAGTGAACTTAGAATTTACAGCTTACAGTACATGAGTACAAGAGGAATGCAGTGGAAGCGGGCAGTAGGTGTCTTTGGGGCAAAAATTCTATAAACTGGTAATATCTAAACTATCACATTACTTTGCTAAATTATTGTTTCATCATGTATGACCTTTGTGATTTGTCACACATTTTACTTCTACATATGCACATAATTGTAACTTTTTTAACTTTAAAAAGTAATTATGTTTAAGAAAATTTTTAAAATAAGAATGAACGTATGTGATATTTACTCATGTATTTACCATTTCTGGCGCCCTTATTTTCTTTGCATACATCCATGTATCCACCTGTTACCATTTTCCTTCTGCCCAAAGTATTTATCATCTATACTAGTGAAGAACTGTTGGTTCAACTTTTGCATGTCTGAAAATGTGACTCTTTTTCTGCCTTCATTCTATGAAAAAAAAAAAAATGCTGCATATAGAATTTGAGGTTTACAGGGTTTGTGGATATTTTTCAGTATTTTAAAGATGTTGCTCTAGTATTTCTGGTTTGCTTTGTTCCTGCTGTCATTCTTATTTTTATTTTCTGTACATTATGTGTCCTCTAGCTGCTTTAAAGATTTTCCCTTTGTCACTTGTTTTAATCAATTTGATTATGATGTGTAGTGTCGATTTCTGCATGTTTTTGTGCCTGTGGTTTGCTGAACTTCTTGGATCCATGTTTGCAGTCTTTATCAGAAAATTTCAGCCATTATGTTTTCCAATATATTTCCCTATCTCTTTTTCTTCTTTCTCTGGAACTACTATTCTCTGGATATTAGGCTACTTAAAGTTATCCTACAACTTGTTCATGCTTCATTCTTTTTTTAATTTTTAATTTTTGTGTGTACATAGTAGGTGTATATATTTATGGGGCACATGCGATATTTTGATATAGGCATCCAGTGCATAATAATCACATCAGAGTAAATGGGATATCCATCACCTCAAGCATTTACCTTTTTGTTATAATTAATTATACCCTTTCAGTTATTTTAAAATGTATAATAAATTATTGACTGTAGCCACCTTGTTGTGCTATCAAATATTAGATCTTATTCATTCTAACTATATTTGTATTATATTTCTTTTCAATTTTTTTCTGTTTCATTTTGGATAGTTTCTATTACTTTGTCTTCAAGTTTACTAATCTTTTCTTTTGCAGTGTCTAATGTGTTGTTAATCCATCCAGGGCCTCTTTCTTCATGGACATTGTATTTTTCATCTCTGTAAGTTAGAATTGAGTTTTTTTAATTTTGTATGGCTCTCCTTAACTTGTTCATGCTTTACATTATCTTCAGGAACATAAAACATATACAGTGGTTTCTTGGTTTTAGTTACCCACAACTAACCACAGTCCAAAAATAGATAAGTGTGGTACCATAAGATGTTTTGAGAGACAGAAACCACATTCACATGCCTTTTATCACAGCATATTGTTATAATTATTCTATTTTATTATTAGTTATTGTTTATCTCTTACTATGCTCCATTTAGAAATTAAACATTATCATAGAAATGTACACATAGGAAAAAATTTATATAGTGTTCGGTACTATCCTTGGTTTCAGACATCTACTGAGGATCTTGGAATGTGTCCCCCACAGATAAGAAGGGATTGCTGTTATAACTGTTTTAATGTTCATGTTTGTTAATTATGTTATCTGTGCCATTTCCAGGCCTGTTTCTATTGACTAATCTTTTTTTCTTACCATAGATTATATTTTTCTGTTTTACATGCTGGTAACTTTTTATTGAATGCCAGTTATTGCAAATTTTATCATGTTGGGTGCTGAATATTTTTGTATTTTTTTAAATGTTTTGAGTTTTGTTCAGGAATGCAGTTACATTACTTGGAAACAGTATGATACTTCTAAAGCTGTTTTATGCTTTGATGGGCAAGACCAGAGCAGCTATTCTAGAGCAGAGTTTTCCCCACAACCAAGGCAATCCCCTTCTGAATATATTACCTTATATTCTTTGTAGTATATGATGACCATATGTAAGTTTAGGTCACTGCTCTGCCTTTTCTTTCCTGGCGATTTTTACCCTGGCCTTGCTAGTTTGCTCACATATGTGTGCTGATCAATACTCAGAGAAAGACTCAAGGAATGGTCTACAGCTCTCCAGAGCCAAACTCACTCTCCAGTGTATTTTCTCTCTCTCTCTCTCTTTTTCTCTGTGCAGCCTCTCCCAGCCCTCTCTGCATAGAATTTCTCCTCTCCAGTACTCTGAGCTGTAAATTCTGTCTGCCCTGGTGTCCCCAGATTCTCAACTCTGTGTCCTCAACTCAGGGAGACTTCCAAGCTCTGTTTTGGTTGCCCCACTCTACACTCTGTAAATTCTCCAGACCATAAGCAGGGGCAATCATAGGGCTCACCTCATTTGTTTGATTCACTGTCCTGGACTGCCTATTGTCCAAAGTCCAAAAACATTGTTTCATGTATTTTCACTATTGTTTTTTATTTGGTTGCTGTTGGTTTTGGTTTTGTTGTTGTTGTTTTTCAGTTTTTTAAGGACAGTGGCAGGATAAATCTGGTCCCTGTTATTCCATTGTAGCCAGAAGTGTAGGTCCTCTTGTAGGATGTCATCCTGTTAATGTCTAGCTTCTCTCTTACCTGTTTAGAAATCAGCTGTCAGTCTTATTGTCTCCTTGAAGTAAACTTTTTTGTTTCTCTGATTGCTTTTTACATTTTTTTATTTTACTTTGTTTTTTGGCAGTTTTATTTTATGCCTTGATGTGGTCTTCTTTTTATATTTCCTGCTTGAATTCAGAGACCTTATTAAAGCTCTGTCTTCATGTTTTCTCAATTTTAGGACATCTTGAGTCAATATCTCTTTCTCCTCCTGAGACTTCAGTTACATGTATGTTAACCTTTTCACTGTGTTCCCATATTTTCTGTTCTTTTTTTCTAGCTATATGTGCAACAGTTTTGATTTTTGTTTTTGTTTTTGTTTTTTTAAGATACGGGGTCTTGCTGGGTTTCCCAAGCTGGTCTCTATCTCCTGGCCTCTAGCATTCCTCCCATCTTAGCCTCCAGAAGTTCTGGGATTATAGCCATGAGCCACTACACCTGGACAATTTTGAATTTTTTTAATTACCTGTCTTTTATGTCAGTAAACCTGTCTTCTACTTTGAAGGCCATCTATTGAATTCTTAACTTTAGGTTTTGAATTTTTAAATTCTACAATTTCTTTTTTTCTTTTTTGTACATTCTGATTCTCGAGTGAAATACTCATCTTTCTAAATCTATTTTCTTCCCCCTTTGCCTCTGTTTTCCTGAACATACTGGTCATGATTACTTTAAAGTCCATGCCTATTAACTCCAATATCTGAATTACTTCTGGGTCTTTCTCTATCATCTGTCTTGTCTCTTGGCATGCCTATTAATTCTTGATTGAATGTAACATAACCTGAACCTCCAGATGATTTTGTCTGCCTCCAAAGAGGGTTTATCCTTTATTCTCCTGTGATGACTAAATGAAACCCAGTCACCTTTATCTAGTAAGGTACTGTGTTGACTTGAATCTGGGTTCCAGTTTGAATAAGGATCGGTTGTTTCTGGTTTGCCTCCTTTCTTGTTGCATAATTCACTAGGGCCTTCAGTGGTGAAAGTGATATCTTCACTGAGCTTTTTTAGAAATTCTCATTTTAGCGTTTTTAATCTTTCACTTAGGACATCTCAGAATTTGCCAACTAGATATATGTGTCAGGCCCTTTAGGTCTCCAATTTTGTCACTCCAGCCCTGCAAAATTGCCCAAAGCTCTGCTAGTTTCCCTCTTCCTAGAAGCAATCTTCTGCTAGGACAGAGCCCACATTATCAATTCCCTCATCTTCACCCAGAACCAGCAAATGCCTCCAAAGGAAAAGTGGCTGCAGATCATCAGTTTACCTCTCTGTTGTTCTCCTTTCTGGAATCTTAGTCCCTCTATTTGCCTTTATTTTACATCCTCTTCAACACTTCTAAACAAATACTGTTTTTTATACTTTATTCAGCTTTTCTAGTTGTTGTTGGCAGAAATTCGATGAATTTTAAATTTCCTTTATTATAATTTTCATTTCTAGAGGTTATATTTTGTCCATCTCCAAGTGTGTTTGATCATTTTTAGAGTTCCTATATTTTTAATTTCTTTTTTATTTTCTTATATGTCTTAAACATGTATTTCATACTTAATTTCTGATAATTTTAACATGTCAAGTATTTGCTGCTCTGATTTTGTTGTCTATTATTTCTGCTAGCTATCTTTATTTAGATGTTTGGTGATTCATTAATGTGAACTTATATCTTCTTAGAACCATTCTCTATGGAGTTTTTCAAAGCCTGGGTTAAAGGTGGGTTCCGCCACAGAGTTTTGCATTTGCTTCTGCAAGTCATTTGGAAACAAGTTGGATCACTTTAAAATCTTAATTTGACTTTTATTAGGCCACTTAGGTAATGTTAATTTGGGTTGAAAATCCACAAAAGAGCTAGCTTATGGTTATAAAATTCATAGGGGAAATTTTTTTTTTATCCTTCATTCATAGCCTGAGTTCAAGATTTCTCTCCCCAGATGGGTTCTGGCTTTGTACTTTGTCCCCTGCTACATCACAAGGCCATGAAAACCCAAGCTCAACTTTACCCCTGTCATAAGACAAATGCTTTCAAGATGAAAACTGCCTTTTGTGCTTTACTTACCACTCAGGGTTGCATTTTACTTAGGTTTGGGCCTCAGAGTATTCCTTATTGACTGCCAACATATTGATGAATTTGAAAAGATGTTTTTCATATTCTATCCAACATTTTTAGTTGCTTACTGCGGGAGGTACCAGGTCCATCATAGCAGGAAACAGTAGTCAAGGTTGAATGTTATTAAACCTATACACACACATACACAGAGAGAGAGAGAGAGAGAGAATTACACTGCTAATAAAATGTTCTGAATTTAGTATCACTTGTATACATGATTAAAATGAGCAGATAATAAATTTACCTTCCAAGATCCATAATTGCAGCTCTTTGTCCCCACTAGTAACTACAAGCAGTTTTTCATTAAAGAAAAGAAAATGATTGAATAATCCAAATTAGCCTGGGCAAGAAAATTAACAGCTGCCTAAAATGAAATGTTTGAGTTATGAGCCATGTACCACTTTGGTTTATCTGCAGCCAAAAGGTTCAGAATCCTTATTCAATTAACCATGTTGCTTGGGAGGGCATGGTTGCCCTGAATAAGAGCTGCCTGGTGATGAGTAAGAGGTATCCGTGACACACAAGTTCAGACCTTGCAACTCTGTTTTTGTTGTTTGAACTTTCTTCTCCGTTGTAGCTAGGGATCCGGCATGGAATTTAAACACTTGTGTGGTAACTCCATTCCTTCAAGCCATTGTGTTGTTAAGCTCTAGCTAACGAACTTTTCACACTGGCTCCATGTAAAGCAAGACTTAGAAAACAGCAGTGATCAACATTTTTGGTTTTATAATAAGATTATATAATTTATATGTCTTCATGCAACTAAGATGCTCTTGCCTTCCTAGACCAACTGCTCCCTAAAAGGTAGCCTTTAAAATATATATATGAAAAGTAAAGAAATAAGCCAAAGTGCACTAGCAAAAATTAAGAAGTAACTTTCATTTCAAAAATCATACGCACTGTGGCAGAAACTTCAAAAAGTATACCTGTTTTAAAACTTAGGAACTTTGCCTAAAATAGAGGAACCATAACTGTATAATATTTTTATAAGGTGAGAACTGCCAAATGCACCAGTCATGTATACTTTATCTCATGTGGCCCTTCTTCCATGCCAAATGTTTTTTGTTGCTTAGGGAGATCTTCCTGATAATGTCACAAAGAATGTCTCTCAGACCCATATAGATTAGGTACACATTGGCTAAGAACAAGTTTTTCTTTAAAATACCTAAGCTTCATGTTGCTTCTAACTATACTATCTTGAGTCTAAAAGCCAAGTGACTGAAAGACAAGAGGCTGAGTTTCTCCTATAACTCATAAACCAGTTCTGAAGATACTTCTGTGGGAGAAAATTCAAATATATTTTTAACAATAGTATAATAATTTGACATAAAATATCTCAGTATTATTTCTTTGAAGAATTACACTTCATTTAAATGTGTACACAGATTACTAATGTCTTAGTATGTTATAGTCTTAGCACTTTGCAAAATTGGATTTGCTTTTTGCATCTTAAACTGCGATCATGTCATAGAGTAGTTATTTAATTTTATTTAGGTGACTAGAGGAATGTAGGAATGTGAATATGTAATTGTTGTCAAAAAGAAGTGAGGAAAAGTTTTTGAAATCAGAAGTTTCCTTTCAGTTAAAGCTTCAATTATATCACAGCAATAATTTGTTTCTGCTTTTATAAATAAAAAACTTTTATAAATTGCCACAACTTTTCAAGGAATATAGTTAGTTATTTATTGCAGATATTATTTTCTTTACATTTTAGGAAAGTTGTCTGGGCCCATGTTGCATTTTTTAAAGAACCAATTTCCCAAACTATACATAGAAGTTCTATGCCACATTTTGTTTTCTTATGAATGGCAAGAAAATTAATAAAAGTGACTTTTATTCATAAAGTACTAATACCTGAGACCATGTACTCCGGGCATACTCTCCATTTCAGTTCCTACCCCATATTTTCACTGTTTGATTCATTTGCCATTTTCAGCCCTATACTCAATCAAATCCACCTTCACTTTTTAAATCCAGTTCATCCATCAAGCACACTTATGTACCACCCCCTACATGAAGCTTTCCCTAATTCCCCACCCCCAACCCCCCACCAAGTTGTAGTTAATCTCCCTTCTGTTTGCCATCTAGCTCTTTCTTCATCTCTCTATTAGGGCAGTTATTAACTTTTCTCTTGGTTTCAGTATTCCTTTACTATTTCCCATTAGAATGCAAGCTCCTGAAGATGAGAGATTCAGTTTTGTTCATATTTCTTTGCACAGGTAAATACTTGATGAATAATCATCCTTGTTTAATGAGAAACCTAAATTTTCAAACTATTTTAACTTTCTAAACATCTGTGTGATATGCCTTTCTAAAAATATGACATTAAAATATTAAAATTTAAATATTTTTCCTATATCAGTGATGTTAAAATATACAATTATGTCAAATTGTCTAGCACCTGGCACATTACCAGCTAAAACATTGTACTTACCTGAATACTGTGGCTTTTTAACCATAATTAATTTATCAATTTAAAGTGAAGGGTTGTTATGGGGGTTTTTTGACGTTGTTGTTTAATTTTTTTTTTGTTTGGTTTGGGGAGGGTGTGTGTGTGTGTGGTGTCTGTTGTGGTTTGTTTTTTGTTTTGGGTGTTTTGTTTTGTTTTGTTTTGTTGAGACAGGGTCTCACTCTGTCACCCAAGCTAGAGTACAGTGGTGTGATCATAGCTCACTGCAACCCTAAATTCCTGGGCTCAAGTGTTTCTCCCACCTCAGCCTCCCAAGTAGCTGGGACTGCAGGCACATGCCACCAGCCTGGCTCATTTCTTTTTTTAATTTTTTGTAGAGACACGGTCTTCTGAAATTGCCCAGGCTGGTCTCAAACCTGGACTCAAGCAATCCTCCTACTTTGGCCTCCCAAAGTGCTGGGATTACGGTCATGAGCCACCACACCCAGCCTTGGTTTGTTGTTTTAATCCAGACTTCTTGTGTAGCTGTTAAATGTTGGTACCGTGCAGTCCAAAGTTTGAAATTTCATTCCATGATGAACTGAAGACTGGTTTTATTTTGTTGACTACAAAGTTTATACAAAATTTCCAGGTACGAAAATAGGTCATTTAAATCCTTATTGAGCAATAATGATAACTACATTGCTTGTCCACATTCAGGCAAGGAGAAGGAGAATGCAAACAATGTATAAACCAGTGTAAATTGTTTGGATGTCCTCTTATGTTGCTGCATGTACTTTAAATCATGATTTCAAATTCAGTGGTCCCTCATTTTCTAAAAACAACCAAAGTTATATGAGCTCTTATTACTTTGATATACTTTCTTGAGATTTTACTCTCTGGTTATATTATTCTTTCAATACCCAAGGCATATTTTAAGATATTTGGGAGCAAAAATAAATTGTGCATGAATGTTACCCACCAAACTACAGCTTCAAAAATTGATATTTGGTAACTAATATTATTTTGTCTCTGATTCAGTCTCCACCAGTTTTCATCATGTTGTTGAATGATGATCCTAAAGCTTAAAAACATGCCTGCCATTCTTCAACAAATAGGTCAGTTGTATCAAAGCCTTTCTGAAATACTCAAGCAAAGAATATTCACTGGATTTTACTTTTATGACCATGACATTAACACACTTTAAGTTCCTTAAAGAAGATTTTCTTCTCATAAATCTGTTTTGGCTGTGGCTAATCAAATTATATTTTTCAATATAGTATGTCCTTCTCCAATATTGTTTCTAGTATGTACTTCATACACAGAGTTAACTATGTTGATTATAGTTGACTGCTGGCAGAGTGATTCACTTTTGATAAGAGTAACTGTATTTTGCTTGTAATTTTCTAGGAAATTAGCTTTTTTACCATGAAGGAACAGGAAACCAAAACTTCCAGCATTGTTTTCCATGTTGAAAAATTAAAATTACATAGGTGAATATTGCTCAAATGCTAGCATGTGGCCAAATGAATCATATTTGCCTTAAAGTAGCAAAAAGGTTAAGATACTACCTGCGTTCATACTTAATTTTTCTTGAGATTAATCACAGAAGAATTGAAAATGCTGTTGATTCCTAACTCTTGTCTTGAACATCTGAAGTTCTCTTAGCTAATAACTTTTTACTTAGAATTGTATCTTTAATTCTAGGATCTCTAATAACTTTGAAACCACTTAATTAAAACATTGTCCTTTTATATAAAACCTTCACATTTGTGAAAAATGAGAACAAAGGAATTGAAAAACATTTATAATGTGACATAAGCAGGCATTTTCACAGCTAGAATTGCAAATGTGCATCCATCCCTAAGCTGTTCAGGTTGTCAGCCATACTGCTTCCCTATCTGCTGCTGTTTAGAGCTGAAACTTGTGCCATCATGGTTAATGTTTTGACAGATTTTATCATAAACCTTGATGCTGTAAATTTGCCTTGAGCCAAAATTTAACATGTTGTAAGTTCAGAAACAGTTTTTACTGTTGGTGATCCAGAAAGGGAAATAAATCAATTATGCTCTTTTGAATGATAGGAGTATAGAGTTTAACTCCTTAAAAGTTACACATTGCTTGAAATTTGGGACAAATTCTCATTCTCTATGTTCAGGACCTCTCAGTTGTCAGTAAAACCATACATTAACACTTTTGTGACTATTGTAAAGGAGAATCTACCAAAGGAAATATTATGTAGCTTATATATGCTTACTAAATTTTGTAACCAAAATATTATCCCTAATTTTTTTTAATGAAAAAGTCCTTTGCCTTAGTATATGGAAACAAAAATGCAAAACTCTTGGAATAGCCACTTTCTTTCCAGATAATTTATTCAGAATTCTCTTTAGTGAGCCCCTATTTTACAGTGCCTGTCATCTACTTTTTTATACCTACTTATTTTATTAAACATGCTCCCAATCATTGCTATTTCTAACCGCCTGTAGATCTAGATTTTTTTTCTCTCTAAAACATCGTCATTGACCATGACCATTAATATTTACTTATAAATGGATTTGTGCACAGGCTTAACCATAGCACATCAGTGAAGACAAAAAGAGTTGTTACTCAGTTCTTTACCCTAGAATAAATCAAATCAACAAATATTTATTGAATGTCTACTATGTGCAAATAGCCCTGGACTGGTCAGCTTTTAAAAGTCATCCAACTTTTCACGTTAACAAATCAAAGCATTATTATTTCAGGCATTGCTGAAGCTGCTTCCATGTCCTTAAGGTGAGAAAGCATGTGAGGACTTTGCAAGTATTTGGAGTAAAGGAAGAGGAGAGAATTCACAGAGTGAAAAGAGGAGAAAGAGTGCTCTAAAATATCACCAATGGACTGCAACATGTATGTATGTACGTGTGAGTTTATGTGTATGCGTGTATATTATGTATGTGTTTATATCTGCATATACATACAATGAGAAGAATGAGTGATTTTGGAGAGAAATAACCTTCATTAAAGTACTATAGGAATAGGCATTCACATTTTAGTCCAGAGTTTTGTGTTAAAAATAGGCTTACTAGTTTAACTAGTGTCAAGTCCTGTGATAACAAAAAACCAAAATATATCATGGTACAACGGAAAGTTTGATCAATTTGGAGTCCCACATTCTAAAACCTGGCTTGCCCTAAAGTGTATTATGAGATAACCTCATCAATCAATAGAATTATAACAAAAGAAATGACTTTTACATTATCATTATAAAAAAATTATTGTATAGGCCTTAAAAAGAAGTTAATTTTATCAGAAATGAAAGAAGCTACTTAAGAGCTCATTTTAAAGATTCTAATTGCTATTGGAAATGAAATAGAAACTACCAGTAACAGCCAAAACTTGTGTACTTCATTAACCTACACTATTCTGTGTGCTTAATTTTGTTGATCTATAAAAGATAATATACTATCTATTCACATCAAATAATTAAATGTATTTTCTTAGTGAGCCATAAAAGAGAAACTGGTGATAATTTCTAGCTTTGCCAAACAGAATTCATCCTGGCTGTTTTGCATAGAAGGTATGCGTATATGTTGGCCATAGAAGATACTGTCATTGACATTCTCACGGGGGATATCTGGTAGCAACTTAAAAATATTTGTTTGGGAGAACTAATTTTTAAATATCAATTTTTGCCTCCTATTCATAGGCTAAGTTTAACTTCTAATGAAAATCAAAACAGACTCTTTAATCTTTTTAAACAACAGATTTTCTCTTTCCTAAAGTGCCTCAGATAATTTCTTAATTTTTGTGTTCAGAAAAAAAAAATGGCATAGCTCTAGTTAAAATTTATGTTTCTGTTACAAAATTGTTCGTTATTAAGATCACCTTGAAGCAAAGATATCTTCTCGTGTCGTCTTTTAATTACTTGCTACTTTGCCTATCTGGTTGTAATTTATCTTCAAACCATACCCCAATTGCTCTGTAGTAAATTTTTTATTTCTTCTCACATACAGTCTTTTTTTCCTCAGCAAAATTATCCCATTGACCTTCTTAAACACAGTAAGCACTTTCAACATGGGACTATTTACACTGGTTTGATATATTTCATTTATTTCCTTGCTGTATTGTAATTAATGTCTTAGAGATGTTCTAAATAAAGTTGCACTTGGGTGATCCAGATCCAATGCTTGTGTTCATGAAGAAATACTATCTTTAGAGTTGTTTCTAATTCTCACCTACCCTTTCCCTATCTTTTGACCAGGATTCCCAATACTGAGACCCTCTTACCTAGGACCTAGCCTGGATTCACCTGCCCCCTTGTGGTGTTCCTCTCTGAGAAGTTAATTTCTGAAATTTGGGAAAATTTTCTGATATTTCGATTTGGCATTACATAGCCTGAGAAGAGAAACCTCATTATCCTTGTCTAGTAGTCTAGAGTCGGAAAAGTTACCTTCTTTTAGCCACTGGCTAACATAAAAAGATGAAAGGTATTTTTTCTTATTCAGAGCACAAGAAGGAACTTGAGCACTATAAAGAAATGAGAAGTATAAAATAAGTGACAATGCTTAATTTTGTCTAGAATCAATATTAGTGACCTACAGATTGATAAACTAAAGAAGCGTTTAAAAAGTTCTCATATAGCAGCTAAATAAAATTTATTCCATGTCAGTGTCTCCATTTTTAGTGAGTGGAGAAGGAAGGGAGACTGGTATTCTATTTTATTTAAATTTTATATAGATTGCCTAAGCCTTTCATCAAGGATGAATATATAAATATAAAAAATAATTTGAATCTTGTATAATGTATAGTCAAGTGTGTTTGATATGACTGACGCAAATAGATTGTTTCCTTTTCTCAAAAGGAATTCCTTCCTCACATGCCACAGCACTAACTTTTACTCTTCAATTTAAGTCAATAGAATTTGCCATGGAAAGGGAACATGTATATTCAATGAGTGACTTTACCTAACCACAAATTCAGTGACATTTTGCAAGAATAAGGACTTCACAATTAGGCCTCTAGTTAATAACAACATAAAAATAAAAGCAAGGGAAAGGGGAAAGGAAAGTACTATTTTCACAAATAAACCATTTGTCTTTCTTAGGAAGAAGAGATAGATTAATAAATTGTTATTGTTAGCAAGATCCCAAGTAAAATTTTAAAGATCTCCATTTCTGTCTGTTAACTGTAAAATATTTTTAAAAGAAAACAGTTGTCTCTTTACATGGTGTACTACCTCCCACCCTACCTGCACCCAAGCCTGTTTGGATTGAGAAATAGTGATACTCTGTGGCGTTTTAAATATCATGTCACCTGACCTGAGATCTAGAAGAAGAAACAGTATGCAAGCTTTAATAAAGCTATTTGCAGGCCAACTCCCAAATTTCTAGTATTTACCGCTCCTTTGCAGTTCCTCTTACATTTGTAACAGTTGACCTACTAACAGGTTCCCAGAAACACAGATTCAAATTTTGGCAGGCTTACCTCACCTCTTTGTCCTTCCAAAGTACATAAATGCTAAACTGGGTTCACAGTGAGAATGAGAGTCATTCCAACAAAACTTTTAAAACCAAGACCCTTTCTGCTCCCTACCAAGTTACTGCCATCTTCTCCGAAGAAATAAAGTTTTGTCAGTGTGCCCTTGGCATAATTTCTTCAGCCTGGATTAAACACAGGTGACTGAGAGTCCGCCTTATCTCCACAGGGCATTAGTCACTCTATAAAAGTTAAATTTATTATGAAATGCTTTGTTTGTGTTAACATATATCTTCTCTGGGAAGTTGGAAACAAAGGCATGTCCTTTAAGACTCCATATGGGGAAAACACATCCTCCTTTGGAATTTAACCTTAATTTGAACCAAGATCTGTGAAAGAAAAGTACTTTAGTGTATTGTTCCCTTGCTCCACCCTTCTATCCCCTTATCTAAATGGAGTTACTGTTGCTTCGTGTTTTTTTAACTCTTCCAATTCCAGTCCTTGCTTTCCTGAGTTTAAAATTTATCCTGGGAAAGAAATATATTAAAATAATTATGGCAAACAATTATACTTTGCTTTTAAGAATGAATTTTTTTTTGTAATATATTAATTCTGACATCCTTAAAGTTAGGTAAATGCACAGCCAGTTTATACATCTTCATTTTTCATTTTGTTGTTTTAAGGTACATTGTAAAGAATATTTTATTTCCTAAAAATTTTATTTCCTGCATATCTTCTCTAAGATTCTCTTGCTAGCAAACATTGTTATATGTGCATAGTTTACACCTTATTAGAAGTAAAAAAGAATTAGAAGTAAGAAAAGTTTCCATTGGGAACGATGATGAGGTGCTATTTGAAAGACCAGTTTTCGATCTCTGTTTTCCGTCAGTCTGTTTGCAAAGTCTTTGTGAGGGTTTCCTATGTATCTAAAATCCAGAGATGCTCCAATGCTTCTTTTCAAAAGCAAAAGCAGAACCTCCATTACTGCTGCCTCAGCATAACAGCCTGGTTGTTTAATAAGCATCAAAGAAAGCGTTTCAAAAAGAAAGTACTTTTATTTGACATTTTTAAAATGTTGCTTATATAAATGCTTAATATGTTTTAATAGTGTCTACCAACAAACATGTAATCATCCAAATGATTTTCCTTTCTTGACTTTTATTACATTAAAGAAAAATCAGAAACTAAATTCAAATATGTTTAGATATTAATTTATTCTTAAAAACTGAACATAATTTTAAAATATACTTGTATGCAACCCCTCCCAAAATAACTATCCTCAGCATTATTAAATTGAAAATTTTGTAGCAAAAACAAAAATAATAATTTTAGAACAAAGCATTTACAAATTCCTTTGCTCACATACTTCATTATCTCATCATATATTTTATTTAAATGATAATATTGAAATTAGTTTGATAGCCATATTCTTAAAATATGGAATATATATAAATAATGCATTTAAGGGACTGGGACATTTATCACAAGTAATACCAAATCAAGATATCATTGTTTTCCCACTTCAGTTCCATCTATTTATGTTAGTTCCACCCCAAGCAACCCTCATATAATGATCATTGAAGCTTAGTCTCTACTACTTGTTAGCATATGATTATATACTATCATTGTTATTTAAGTTCATAATGTGTATCAAGTTTCTTCATGGAAATTATAAACTCACATGGGGTGATAATGAACTGACAGCTTGAATACTCTACCTCTTAGACTCTTAAGTTTTTGGTCCTCTTGGACTTTGTGCTGCATTAGATACTAATTTGACTAAAAAAAAAAACTTTCTTAAAAGATGACAACCCTATTCCTCTTGATGCCTTACTAAATGCTGTCCCCAATTTTTTCCAAGGATGATCTGGATGATTATCTTCATGGCATCTGTAGATACCTGTATAGTTATTCATAGACAGTTCTACCGTATGATAGGAAGGTCATAGGAAGACCTTTCACAGGTGTAAAATGGTCAAATAATAGATGAACAAGATGATGGGAGAAGTGAAGATAGGTAAGAATAAGGTTGAATAGGCAAATGTTAACCAGAATTAAAGAAAATAATAAAAAGTGTGAGCTTTATAGGTGAGGAGAAGAAAGAATGTAGCAATAAAGGAGCAAAAGGAAGAGAAAGAACCAAAGATAACTCTAAACTGTCATATGTATCCAGGTTGGCAAATTCCAAAATACTTGCAAAATTTGATTAAAAAGATTAATAGTGTGTGTGTATAAAAATATAGACAAGAATGGTCTTCACATGTTAAATTTCAAAGATGCAAATATTTGACAAAACAATTAGAATAATAAAACACTGAATTTCTTTATTGATCATGAGGAATGTTACTTAACCATGAGCTGTATTACTAGACAAAACCATGTTAGATAAAATTAGAAATAATGTTTGTTCATGAGAGTTGTTTATTTTTATCAATTTCTATTTATGTTTGAATCTTATAAGAGACACTTTAAAATGTTTAGCTAAATCAAAATAGTCCTTACCCAATGAAATCACAACATGATAGAGTCATGAGAAGTATCGGTAATAAACTATGGCAATGGGTGAGGGGTAGGGAGATAAGACTGTAAAACATGTAAGTTTTATCAATATATATTAATCATATAATGATTTACAAATAATGTACAGTACAAGGAAAGGTAAAAGTAATGTTCTCAGAGGAAATGTTTCCATTCTCGTTCTATTTGGAAGTCCTTGGGACAATCTGTGTTTTGATTATATTTAGAAATCTTTAGTATTTTGTCTTCAGGTGTACTTGCTCAGGTTTGTAATTGCAGCACTTTGGGAGGCTAAGGTGGGTGGATTACCTGAGGTCAGGAGTTTGAATCACCCTGGCCAAAATGGTGAAACCCTGTCTCTACTAAAAATACAAAAATTAGCTGGATCTGGTGGCGGATGCCTATAGTCCAAGCTACTTAGGAGGCTGAAGCAGGAGAATCACTTGAACCTACGAGGCAAAGGTTGCGGTGAGTCTTGATCACGCCACTGCACTCCAGCCTGGTGACACAGAGAAACTGCATCTCAAAAAAAAAAAAAAAAAAAAAAAAAAGAGTCTTCAGTATTTTGTCTAAAAGTATATCCTGCAGAGAGGATTGAATGAGATCATAGAGGGGAGTTTATTGTTTTTATTTCTTAATTATTTAGGCAATACCATACCTGGTGCTGGGGATACAAAGTTGAATAAGACGTAGTCTCTGACCTCATGGAAATCGCAGTTGAAAGGGAATTCACATAGCTTTAAATAATTGTAATACATTGTGTTAGGTGCCATGACGGACATAGGCTCAGAACAGGTAAAAGGGCATCTTGCTCTTTCTGTGACATTAAGGAAGGTTTCCCAAAGGAGATGATGTTTGAACTAAGTGCCATTGGGATTGGTAGTTAAGAAGTCCTTGGTGCCTTTAATGAGTGTGATTTCTACTGAAATGAGAGGCAAAATCCAGATTGCAGTGAGCTGAGAGGTGACTGAAAAATGTAGAAACGGAGACAGTAAATACAGACCACTTTTCCCAGGAAATTGCCTTCTACCTGTTCTTCCTTGCTGCCTCTGAAAAGATATAATAAGGAATTTCATATTACATAGCACAATTAAGTGCTAATTATAACAATGGATTATTTTCTGGGTGTTAGTGAAATAAGAGCATTCTGCTTGTACAAGCTCAATAACTTGAATCCTTCCATCTTCCGTCAAGAGCCTCAGTACTTGAAGGAGGGTCATAGCTACACCTTTGTATTATGAATATCTTTGACTCCCAATTCTATTTATTTTTTCTACTGTGGAGCTTCACAGTCTCAATTGCCAAATACACCCAGATGAAATTTTCTCTTTTCTTCCTCTCTTCTATCTTTCTTATAAATTCTCTTTACACCTCTAACCATATCTCTTCAAGGGATTCAAATATTTTATTATTCATACATTATCTTTCTAATGTTAAATATTATTAACTGAATAAACACCAAACGTCTTAGAGCATTTAAGGCCCTCCAGATTTTTGTTCCAGCCTACTTTCTCAGCTTTATCTTTCTGTGACCTCCCCTTTCATGCTGCAATGTCACCTTGCTGTATGTGCTGAACTTTCTGGCTTCCAATTTCTTACACTGTTAACTCTACCTGGAATTGTCCTTCACTGCAATCTCATATCTAAATCCTAAATCCTATCTGACATTTATGGTTTTACTCAGTTGTCATATTCCCTATAAAAGCCTTTTTTTTTTTTTTGAGACAGTGTCTTGCTCTGTCTCCCAGGCTGGAGGGCAGTGGCATAATCATAGCTCACTGCAACCTCGACCTTCTGAGTTCAAGTGATCATCCTACCTCTGGCTCCTGAGTAGCTAGGACTACAGATGTGCACCAACTTCCTGGCTAATGATTTTGCTTATTTGTTTGTTTATTTGTTTTCTCCACAGAGATGAGGTCTCTCCATGTTGCCCAGGCTGGTCCTGAACTCCTGAGCTCAAGCAATCCTCCTACCTCAGCCTCCCAAAGTGCTGGGATTACAGGCATAAGCCACCGCACACCCAGACATTTTTTATCTTTCTGCATATAAGTAAATTTTCTTCCCAACTCTTACTATTTTATATGTGCTTCTTATGTCTTTGATTCATTCATTCACTTATTCGTTCATTCCACAAACCTGTGTTGGGCACCTACTATGTGTCAGAAACTAAATTGGCCATTTTCTCTTTTTCTTCTAATTATTCATGTGTTATCACTTCTATCACATTATAAATTCCTCAAGATCAAGGATCATCTAATATAACTCTATAAATAGCTAACACAATGCTTTACCCATGTTTTCAACAAATGTGCTGAATGTGTTAATGAATAAATTAATCTCAAATGGAGATTCATCCCTGAAATTTGAGAAGGCAAAGATAGCACCCCAATCATTTATCCTCCCTGCCGTGGATTTCCCTCCTGCCATTATCTGCAAGAATACTGTTTGACGACAACTCAGCTTAAATGTCTTTATATGGCATTTTCTAAAATGGCATTTATCTTCCTTGTATTTATTCTCTTAACCTCTTCCCTGCCCTCAGCTCCACCATTCCACTGAAAGATTCTGCAAGTTATAGTATTAATCAAATTCTTCCACTTTATGTCCATTACTACTTCACCTAGCTAGTGACCATGCTACAATTCCTTTCTAAAAAGATTCACTCAGCCCCAGTGACTTCTTTCAATTGACACTACATGTGTTTTCTTTGAACATGGACTCAGATTATATGCCTTTCCAAATTTCTTCTCTTCCAACAGACATTTTTAAACTGTGTAACATGGCTGGCCACAGTGACTCACGCCTGTAATCCCAGCACTTTGGGAGGCCGAGGCAGGCAGATCACTTGCGGTCAGGAGTCCAAGACCACCCTGGCCAGCATGGCGAAACCACGTCTCTACTAAAAATACAAAAATTAGCCAGTCATGGGGGTGCACACCTGTAATGCCAGGTACTCGGGAGGCTGAGGCACAAGAACTGTTTGAACCTGAGAGGTGGAGGTTGCAGTGAGCCACATTCGCACCACTGCACTCCAACCAGGGCCAACAGAGTGAGACTCTGTCTCAAAAAAAAAAAAAAAAAAACAAAGAAACAAACAAATATACTGCATAATACCAACACTAACACACTTTTCATTTCTTTCCTAATCCCTTATCTTCTATTTATCAACAATCTTTAGCTTAAAATGTTAGTCACCTCTGGAACATTCTATGTGTTTACTCCCACCACCATAGTTTACTATCAATTCAGCTTTCTAGAACTCAGTTTGTAATCCATTTCCAAGAGTTTTTTGATTAACCTAGATTTGTGTATCACTACCCTTAATTGTTCAATTACTATATGTTGTTTAACTACTACAGTAATTTGAACTAAATTTGTATTCAACTTGCTCTTTGTAAGAGTACTCCATTATAGGCATTATCTAATCCAAATTGGACAAACTCCAATAGGAATCCTGTACACTGATCTGTATTCTAAGTGTGAAGATTTGCTCTTCATGATAATGTTAATCTGTGTTTCCTAGTCTTGAGAAATGGATTTAAGCTGGGTTCTAGAGAGCTAAAGTGATAGTAAATTGTGCTGGTGGAAGTGAAGATGTAGAATGTTCTAGAGGTGACTAACATTTTAAACTAAAGATTGTTGGCAAATAGAAGATGAAAGAGTAGGAAATAATTCCAAGATCTTCAACTATTCTAGCATTACAATATGTAAGCAAATTATCTTAATCGTCTAGTCAACCAAAGTTTACAAAAAATAAATTCTGCCATAACTGTGACTCAAATATATGCTAACCCATAAAATATAGGTAAGAAAGTAAATTTGAGGCTTGAACACAGGTAATTAAGAGGATCTTATAAGAATTGTCAAGACTTGATGGCTAAGGACTCAGGTTTAGAATATAATAAGGAAAGGTCTTCTGCTTCTGGCTATGACAGAGTTGCTAGAATCAGATGAATTCATACACTGAGAATAACTATAAAACTTGGACAAAATACAAAGCAAAACAAAACAAAATCTGAAAGCTCTGGAGAACAACCAGTGCAGCCAGGACCTCAGGGACCAAGATCCTGGAGAGAAGGAAAACATATTGAAGTGAGTACTGCTCTGAGAACAGCGACTTCGCCTTGGAATGTTTGCTGATTCAAGGCTTGGGGCATAGAGGCATAACAAATGGAGCATTCTTGAGCCTGTGGCAGTTGTACTGGGCCGAGGAAACAAACAAATGGAGTTCAGAGTTAAATTAAGCAGTTATTACATGAGGGGCCAAGATGTAGAGAAAAGTGCTATGGACAATTAAGACCAACATTCTATGTGCATTTTTCCTTCAAGGCATTTTCTGATATCCAACAGACTAAACTCAAGACAAGACACAGAAAAAAAGAAGTAAAAACATTACATATTAGGAAGATTAAATCTAGGGAGAGAATCTGTCAGTTCCATGATTCTGAGGAGACAAAAGATGGAGTGCAGGTCTCACCAAAGAGGAGAAACTCAGCTTTTGATTCACACCTTGGAAAATCTACATCATAAGAGTAAGGACACATTTATAGCTAGATTACCCTCGACTATACCAAGGTGATATTCTCAAACTCTTAAAAAAAATCTCTGTAGAAAGCAACAATATCAGCTAGAACCCCCACTATTTTCATACACAATATTTATCATTCAACTGAAAGTTATCCAGCATGGCAGACAATAAAACTAAATGACCAAAAACCAACACAAACAGAAAATAGAAACAAATCCACATGTGATTCAGATATTGCAGTTATCAGACACAGACTTTAAAATCATTATAATCATTATAATCAAATTGGCTCAAAAGTGGATTTTAAATGGAAATTTTTAAAAACTGGAAATCTTGGAACTGAAAAATATAAGAACTAAGTTAATAATTCAATAGATGGTTTTAGTGGATTAGACCTAGGAGAAAAGTGAATTCAGGAAATGAAAAGGAAATTCAGAAACTGAATTTCCTGAAAAGGAAATTTTCCAGAAAAGGAATTCAGGAACCGAAAGAGAGGCCAATGGAAAATGTTCAAATTGAAGAAGAGAAAGAAAAAAAGATGAAAAATCTATAAAACTTTGTAAAAGATATATGGAACATAGTAAAAGACTTAGTGTGTGTAATTGGGGTCCTAGGACAGAGGGAAAATGGGATAGAATCAGTATTTGAAGAGATATTGACCAAGAATCTTCTAAAACTGATGGACAGTATGCTATTGAAACATGAGATTCTAAAAACCTAAACACACACACACACGCATGCACACACACACACACACCCCTAGGCACATCATAATAAAACAGCTAAAAAAAAATATACAAATAGACAAATCTTCAAAACAACAAGAAAGACAGCTCTACTTCCACTTAGGATGTAGAAAACCATAAGAAAGTGTCACACCTGCCTAAGAATGAAAAAAAATAAATTATTGTGTATAAAATCATAACTTTTTAGCCTATCAGAGAGTTGAGATTACAAAACAACCAGATGAATTAAATTCCAAAGAAGAACGAGTCCCTCTGAGGAGAAATGAAACACACGAATTGTCTTATTTTTTGGCAGAGCATGGGAGAAAGAGGTGATAGTCATAAAGTGGGTAAGCAGGAAAGAAAATGTTAACAAAGCCTTAAACGTACCCCATGGACTACTGTGACAGTTCAGAATCCCTGGGAATCCCAGAACACAGAGGACATTTGCCCACACTCACCAACACTTTTTCATGGACCTCCACTGGGTGCTTATGAGAAAGATTGAGAGTAGAGCGGGGACCTGAGACAGTCTTCTTTTCTATGGAAGATTTTTGCAGGGCCTGCCAAGGTTTGCGGCTAGAGCAGGAGTACCTGGAGAAGCACACCCAAGGTCCAGGCCCCTTTTGAATACAGGTTGGTGAATGGCCACAGCTATGAACAGGTATGTATCTAGGAACAGGTATAAAACCCACCTACACTCTGGGTCCTCCACTGAGTCCAGGCAAAGGGCATCTACCAAGAGGAGAGAGGTAAGAAATCTGCCCATACACTGTATCCAACCCTGCTTTAACATGAGGCAAAAGCTGTCTTCGTGGGAAGAAGGGCAAGAACCATCCTATGCCTTTGGCCTAGGTAAAGATTGATGATATTTAGAAGGGTTCAAGAAACTCATACACACCGAAGACACTCCAATACAAGGTAAAATTTGTAGGAAGGGGCAAGAAACCTGCCTGTGTGTTTTTAGGTTTTTAGAATCTCACGTTTGTTGTGGCATATTGTTCATCAGTTTTAGAAAGCCTGCACTGAGTAGGAAGCAGAGATCATCTGCTGCTGGAGGATGCTCAGATGTACAGGGCTTGCCTAAAATCAAGAAGAGAGCAGGAGAACTGAGAAACTCCTCCCCTTCCCCCGCCAGAAGCCTCATGTCTAGTAACAGGTAACAATAGCTATCTATTGTTGGAGAAAGAAGAAAAGCATGGAAAGGATGGAGCAGGGAAAGAAGAAAAAAGCAACAATCACTCTCCAGAACTGCAGGTCTTACATTAAGCACAAAATAGGAGTAGCCCAGCCCACCACCAGAGGGATTTCAAGTCTGTTGTACACTGAAAATAACCACAGCTACAACAAAACCCAATTTACCGCAAATGCTGACTAAATCAAATAATAGCCCCACATTAACAGCTTGATGGAAGGATAGATATTCCCACTTTGAACATTTGCTTCAGTCTCTACTCTTCTTCTATAAAACATACCTGGCATTTAATTTTAAAAAAAAAAGACACATTTAAAAAGTTTAAAATACCTATGTGAGAAGATAAAATAGTCAGCAGAACCAGACCTAGAGGTGACTCAGAAGTTGGAATGACTAGAGACTACTAGAGACTCAAGAAAGAAACAACAAAAAGAATAAAACGACATATGGCTTTCAAAAGAGTAGGAGTAATTCTGTCTTCTCAGAGAAACAGAAGCCAGAAAAAATGAAATAGCATCTTTAAAGGGCTGAAAATAAAACAATAGTAACAACCTGGAATTAAATTCCCAGCAAAAAGTAAGAGAGTATCACAAGCAGAACTCCACTAAAAGAAATCCTAAAGGAAGTCGAGTAGGCAAAAGGAAGGTGGTCACAGATGGATCATACTGACAGAGGAAAGAATGAGTATAGCAGGAAGGATAAATATGTGGGATAAAGCAAATGAACATTGACTGCATTTTAAAAATAGAATACATGAAACAAAAAGTGTAGTTTATTCAAAACAAACATACCTATTGTAATTGAAAGTTGAATGACTAGAGCTAAGTAAATACAGCGTAAGTTTGAGGAAAATGTATATCCAAGTGGTCATCTGATGCACACTTGAAGCTTCAATGTTGAGAATCTCAGTATTTCCTGAGGTGACCCACTCAATCTAAAACCATGTTATGGATGTCTTCATATGAGCTGTAATCTGTAAGTCTCTAATTTCTACCCTTTGGCCCTAATTCTGCCCTCTATACTCACATACAATAAATGGTTCTAGTCTCCCTCACATACGCTTGAAATAACTGTAATATCCTTCAACTGTAACAGAAATATTTTATTCTGTGGCAAAACATCCCCATTCTAAACCATCTTTCACAGGCCTGATTTAGTTCTCATCTATATTTACAATCTCCTAAAGGTCTTGCTTTTTCTTTTTTTTTGGAGACAGGGTCTCTCTTGTCACCAAGGCTGAAATGCAGTGGCATGACCATAGCTTACTGAAGCCTCCAACTCCTGGCTCAAGTGATCCTCCTGCCTCAACCTCTGAGTAGCTGGGACTAGGCACATGCCACCATGCCCAGCTAATTGTATAAAAAATTTTTTATAGAGACAGGGTCTCACTTTGTTTTCCAGGCTGGTCTTGAACTCCTGGCCTCCAGCAATCCTTCCACTTCAGCCTCCCAAAGTGCTGGGATTAGAGTGTGAGCAACCATGGCTGACCTATAGTTCTCAGAGAGTAATTCCTAACATACGAAACATGACCCTGTGTTGACCAGTGCGTTCTTGCCTTCCCCATTTCATGTATGCAGCCTAAGATGACATTATCTTTTCTAAGGGAGGAAAAGCATGCTAGTTATCCCTATATAATTTCTAATTTTACCTCCATGAAAACTCTGGCCTCAAGAGGTTAGGACTTAACTGCACTCACTGGAAGCTTGTTGCAGGAACATTAGGCTAGAAATGATGTACAGACAAGAATTGGCCAAAGAGCATCTGGAGGCTATTTTAATAGATAATGGACAGTATTATAGACTAAAATTGTGACCTCTGTAATGTCCAGAAAATAGATATTGGGAATAGGAATTATTGACAGGGCATATTAATCAACTGGAGATATATGGGCAAGAAGAGAGACAAGTCAATGATGACTATGACTTTTCGAGCCTGAGTGACTAAGAGTTTGAGAAAAATATAAAAGTCAGGAGAGATGCCCTGTTACTGAAAGAAATGTGTTGTTTTAATTTAAATATATTAAATAATCATGGAAATGCCTTGTAGACCAGTATAGAAATAAGGAGGAAGTTGTGTTGAAAGGATAAGGGTTAACTTTTAGTTTGCTGCGTGATAATTCAAGCCATGAAACAAAGGAACGAAAGGCCTGTCAATATTCTCACATCAGACCATTAGAGGCATATCTATAGTTGAATAAGTTGGGTTTGTAGCTTGTTGCAAATAAGGAGACTATGCATCATGGGGAATTGTGTGGCGTTTCAGTAAGAGGATGTTAGAAAGGACATTATATGATTGGGGCTTGTGTTAGGTTATTCAGGGGAGAGTTCAAGATAGTGGGACTTTGGCTACAGCTGTAATTTGTAAATAAGCAACAGTTACTCTTATTAGCTGGGATGAAGGGATGCTTGCTATAGTTGTAGTTTACATAGGGATCTTGTTTTCATCTGTGCTTAGACAAAATTACAAAGTGGTCTTGGTTTTGCCTCACTTCACTCTGGTTATAGAGTGGCCTTGACTAATGTTGGTGTTCAGTAAAATCGTTTGGTGGGCATGTTTATTTCAGAGAGGAGGCAGGACTCCTTCTCATCCACGACCTCATGGAGGATGCACTGGTATAGGAGTAGAAATGTTCAGCTGGGATAAGGGTAGATGAAGAAATGGATGACAGGTAAAATCATCTGTGTCTTTTCTTTTTTTTTTTTTTTTCTTTTTCAGTGAAGTTAGAAACAAGGCCGTCAACCAAGAATGGGGAGAAAGGGAGATGAAAAAGCCTGGAGAAAGTTTAACTCATCTAAGAGATTGTTCAGTGAATCAACAAAAGATGCCATTTTCTATTAAATCATCTATTTTATTAAAGAGCTAAATGCAACTGTTGCTGTATATCATGAATTTATGAGAGATTTAGGAGTAGGAGTTCTTTTTTTCTAAAAAAAAAAACGAGACAGGTTACCATCTTTTTATATGGGAGTGGTACAAACCTTTTATTTGAAATACCCATGCTAGGGTAAATATTCACTGATACAAATAATTTGTAACCTTTATTTTGGCTTTTGGACTGTGTCTCTCAAAGGAAAAAAAAATCTTGCTGTTTTCAAAAGTTAAATAGAACATCAACCAGGATGGACCATGGCCATCCAGAAGACTGAGTTCCATAAAAATGGACTCCCCACTCCCACTTGAATCCTCTGTTTTTGTGTATCTAAATAAATAGACGCCTTGCTCATTTCTGGTATTAGGTGTGATTGAGAGATAACTCACTTAGCAGCAGCAGCAGCAGCAGTTTCTGTGCATGCTATAGCCCATGCTCTTGTGAGCATCAAAAGGAGATGAAGCCTGATTAACCATTTTGAAATCTATCGGATGAGAAGTCCTTACAAAACAACTTTTATACGCTTTAATTAAAAACGTGTTCCGGCAGCTCAGAGATGAATGGGCTTCAGGGGGAGCAGGGCTGAGCCCGTTGCTATGACGACACCAAATCTTTTCACGCCTGGCCCTTCCTCAGCACACTCTGTCTAGCTCTCTCCAGCTATTAATCTGCCTCTGTCCCAGCTCTCACTCCCTCAGTCCCCTGGGCTGTGAGTCTATACATGACCTAATACCTTTTGCTGCTTCTCCTGTGGTACTTCTGTTTCTATCATCTTTTCATCACTTATATTTCCTTGGGAATCTCTGTTTTCTGTTCCTCTTGAAAACAAGTTACTCGCCTGAGTTAAAAACACTTAAAAATGTTATTTCAAAGCATGGTAATCATTGTTTATTATCCCTAATGATAAATTCAATTGTAAGGGTCTTGCATATAGTTGAGAAGAATCTTACTATGTTCTACATTTTTTTTGTATTTCAGGTTGAACACTGGCTACTACACCACTCTTTCTGTTGCTGAGGGTAAGATGAAAATAGGACTCTTATACTCTGGGAAAGTTAATTTGTGCTTAGTGTTAAAATCTCAGGTTATTCCACAAACAACATCACCTGGTAACAACTGTTAAGTGAACATAAGACTTTAAAATATGTGTTTACTACAAATCCTGGAGAAGAAAAAAAAAAGCAGATCTTACTTTATTTAAGAAGGCTCTTTGGATATTTTAAGGTAGTACTCATTGTACAGGGAATTAAATAAAACCCAACACTGTCACTTGCTATATCATATGAATCATCAAGAATTGGATAGAACTTTCCCCTCTCAAGACCCAGTAGCAAATGGGGAGGAAGCTGATATCTGTGCAATCTTGTATTCAATGGGAGTATATAAATTATAGTATTATTACATAACTTCTCAATGTCACTCTTTGACTCATCAGAGACCTTACAATCTTTCATTTTGCTTACAATTCCCATTCTCCCTTTTCACCTATTCTATTTTATAAGATGAGACAGGTGAATGGAATGCAGTGGAGATCATTTCTCAATATTCCTCATTTTTCTCTCTGCTTACCTCACAATCTGTTCTTGCTATGGTTATACTTCTAAAGTGAATTATCTGTCAGACTAAAGGAGCATTTCCTTCCTAATTGCCTGACTCAGTGGAAATGCAGAAGTGTAAAAGACAGATGCAGACTCAAGGGTTAAGCCTGGGCATGGCATTTCACTGTCCAGAGGGCGGGCTACTACTTTGGCACATTGGAAGCCCAGAGTCTGGATTTGAGTCTGGGAGGCCAAATCATTATGCAGTGCTCCAGCTGCAGCTTCTGAATCTCTGCAATTGAAAATATAAAGGTTTTACTTCTCTTCGGAAGTTTTATAATGAACTGCCTTGGCCTATTTGCTATTGAAAACTCTGATATAATATATTCCTGATAGGACACATGTAAATCTCTGGGTCACAAGGAACAAACACTCCGAAAACTCTCCAGTAAGAGGAACAGTATTCTCAATGAACCAACTCCCAATTGGTTTCTAGTTTTTCTTTCTTTTAATTTAAGAATTTACCATATTTTAAGAAGTTGAGGTCCTGTGATGTATTATCATAAATTATACTTAAAAGGCAAAGAGACTTCATGACTTAGCATTTGGGTGACATCTCACAAATGGATCAAGTCTCATGTTTATAATGCTGGTATCATTCAAAGGAATTTGGAGATTTAAATTTTTTCTCAGTATTAAGAATAGAAAATCAAATGCTTAATACATATTAAAGGAAGTTTCCCACCTGGGCATTTTATTTAGATCAGGATCAATCTTATGTAGGAACTAAATAAAGTAAGTGTGTATAGACTGGCTGAATAAATAAAGAGACAAGCATGTGGGTATCTGAAACAGGTTTGAGAACTAATAAAAATGGATCCAAAAGAGGCATATTTAAAATACAAGACAATTTTACCTTAATAAATAACCGAGAAAATACTGTTGGCAAAATGTTTTGCACCATGAATATAATTTCTCCAAGAAACTCAAGAAGTGGAAGGGAGTCCTTTAGTTCTTGACATTTAAATCTATTGAAACCATGGCTTGGGAATACTCTGAGGAGAGTAATCTTTAAGGTGAGTGAGCTAGAAGACATAAAGAGTCTTTTCCATCACTATTTTCCATGGCTTCATGATTCATGGTTCAAGGCTGAAATGGGTATTGGGGTTGCACTTTAGGTAACACTGGATTTTCATTTCTGTTGAAATGCTTCACATCTTCTTCCTTCCTAATTCTGTTCCATGGCCAAAGACGTCTACATGAAAATCATAGTATCTTTTGTTTAGTAATTCATCCATTCTATGGGGCCCTGCTCACCTGAAGCCACATAATCCTTTATGTGTACTCAGACACTAGATAAATTGTTTATGTGATAAACCACGGGCCTGTCCTATAGCTTCTGAGGTCGGGTAGACTATATGTCAGAATTAAAGCTTTTTTGGTGGTTGTTTTAAACATATTGTTATGCAGGGAATTGTTCTTACCCTGGGTCCCGAGTCCTCTGAAGTCCTCAAAATATCATAAAAATTAATTATTAAATAGCTATATCTACATATAACTTATTCTTATTATACATATTATGTTAAACTCTTATTCAAATTGTTAATATGTAAAATCTAATTCACTGCCATCTTTACCCTGTATAAACATCTTTCTCTTCCCAGTATTTCTAAGCATGTGACAATGAATATGCAAAGGAAGCGCAGCAGTCCACCAGGTGTGGGATGTGTGTGGCACAATTCAAGACAAAGATTAAACCTCCACTTGATGTTGCAAAAGAGATTTTATAAAAGGTGACTGAAGTAAGTCACCACAGTGTAAATGAGCCAGTCACCAAGATTCAAACCTATTTTTAATAAGTTAATAAAAATGGGCTAAGGGTCCAAAAGAGAATTCATTCAATTTTTGACAACCTGTAGCATCCAGAGTTTAAAACTCATCTGAAGAATAGAATTTCCCATACACTTTTTTATTAGACACTCAGAATATCTGCAAGGTAAATGTTTTACATCCTTTCTGAGGTAAATGAAAGCTATAAAGACTTCACAAAAGTAAATCTATATTTTAATGTAAATTGCATTCAGGATGCTGCTCTATAAGACAAAGGGGAAGAAAGAAAGCCTGGAACGAAGAACTGAAGTCTTTTAATCTTACTTACTGGAGAGGAATCCCCATCTCGCCACCCCCAGTGCCAGGGCCTAAACATTGAAGGTTGTTGTCAGAGTCAATGGGTTAAATTTGTAAAGGTTACTCTATGCTGAAGAGAATTAAATAACTAATCCCTGTATCTCCTGATGAAAATAATGCCTCACTGGAAGTCAAATCTGAAACACTTCTCTTGATTGACCTCAAAGCAGCATATTACTCAGTTTCTTGCTTCCTTGCTTTCAGGACAGTTGTATGGATGGGAAGTTCTTGTGGATGCTCCTCTAAGTCCATGTATATATTTGTGTGAGTATATATAGCTATCTACCTGTCTATATACCTCCTACAGCATGTGTGTACTGGCTCTAATTCTCTGAAGAGAAAGGTGAAGAGTCCATTGCTTGGAGGTTGGGATAGTCATGACTCATTGGTGAGGAAAGACCAATCCAGTTACTACTGCAGAGCATTTCAATAAGTCTTCTGTTTGTTTACAGTACTTTAAATTGTTGTCATTATTATTGTTTATCTGACTGAAATAAAACTTCAATCCGAACTTTCCCCAGTAATGGGGGTAAAGAGAGGGGAGTAAGGTTGTGTAGGAAGCATCTCAGTAATACCTTGAACTGCAATTTAAGACACCAGGCTATGAAGTCTTCTTTGATCATGATTCTGAGAGATTCAAAATATAATCTCTCCCTTTCCCTCTTCCTCTCTCTCTCTTCCTCTCCCCCTCTCCTCTCTCTCTCTCTCTCTCTCTCTCTCTCTGTCTCTCACACACACACACACACGGTCAAGACCCGCAGTGTCTGTTTTAGTCGGTTTTCACCTCCACCTCCGTACAATCAAGAGGTCAGAGAAGGTGGGGGCTGGAGGTGGCTGAAAGGGAAGGAATGGCGGTGGAACCCAGGAGGAGGCGACATTCGTGTCAGGTGGCGGTCCCAGGCAGTGTCCATGGGCCCGGAAGCGGAGGGGACGAGGCATCACGCCCCGCGCCCAGACCCCTGCACCCGGGGGCGTGACCTGGTGTTCCGCGGTCCCCCGCCCAGGCTCCTGGGGCGCTTTTCCGCAATGGCTGGCGTGGAAGCGAGAGGGGGCCCAGTTTTTCGGTGCCAGGTTGCGGGTACAGCCGGCTCCGCGCCAGGGTTGGGCGGCGCGGCCGGGATGCTGAGAGCCCTGCGTGCTCAGCCAGGGGCGCAGGGCGGCCCTTCTGCCCAGCGCTCCCGGGGTATCAAGGATGGCTTCCCAGCTGGAGGCCGGGAGGGAGGAGAGTAAATACCCATTCTGCTGGGGCCGCCCTCGGGGGATGGTTACGAAGGGAGAAATGAAAAATAAATCAAACTAGAGAGCCGTCCCGCCCCTCCCCGCGCGGTCCCGGCGAGCGGCGCCACTGGTCCTGCAGCCTCCGGCATGCCCGCGCCCTGGAGCCCAGGGGGCGCCGCAGTGGGCCGGACTGGCTAGGACTGCGCCTCTGTGCGGGTCCCCAGGAGCGCTGCTAGCCGGCCAGCCCCGCCCGGCCGGGCCCCTCGGGCAGGATAGAGCCCTGCTTTGCTCTTTTCGTTGGCCAAGCACAATTGTGTTATTGGAGATAATGAATTCAATCCCCATCAAAGGGCATTAGGCTCGCCCAGGCCCTGGAGTTGCTGATGCCTTTTTTTTTTTTTTTTTTTCAAACCAGGAATGAAAGGCTGAGGGGGAAAAAAAAAATTCTCTGGGGGAGCCTTTCCCCTGATCGCTGCTTTTGAAGTGAAGGGGCCCGGGCATTGTTGTTCACCTCGCGGCCCATACGGCTGAAGAAAGCCCTGGCTTTTGATGGGCTGAGAACCGCCTCGGCAATGAGCACTACGTCGGGCCGCGCGGCCTGCGGGCAGCATATGTCTCAGGGCACCCGGGCACCGTCTGGCGGGCGGGGCCTGGGGCCCGGTGGGGAGGGGGCTTGGCCCGGGAGGCCAGGACTGGAATGAGGCCAGTACCCAGCGGCGAGGATCCTTGGGCTTCAGGCCTCAGGCCAGGGGTTTGCCGTTCCTCCTGCTCACCTGGCGTAGCGCAGGAGATCCACCTGTGTAGCTGATGAGTCCGACTGGGAGACCGCACAATCCTTTGGGGTGAGGGTGGGAAAAGCTGGCTTCTCCTTGAGGGCAGGGAGCGGATTGGTCTTTATTTTTAAGCACTGGGACCCAGCATCTAAGGTAGCTAGCTCAACTAGAGCTTAATGAGTCTGAGTCCGCGAAGGCGTGCACTCGGCAAGGGGCCTTCGTGCGACACGTAGTTAGGACTTTTCACCTGTGACTCTGCACATCGCGCAGCGCGGCGGAGCTCCCGACCCAGGGTTGGGTAGGGGTGGCGGACACTTCGCTGCAGGCGCGCGGCCCTCTCCGCCGGAGGGACAGTTTCTCCGGCGTCCGCGGCGTCTGGCTGCGCAGTTTGTGCCCAGGACCGAGCATTAGCATCAGGTCACTTTTTCTAAAACTTGTTTCAGGCATTTAAGCTTACTTTCAGTGCCCCAATGTGAACTTTTCCCACCTCGATTCGCTCCCCCACTCCCAGTCCGTCCCAGGGCTCTTCGTCCCAAGGGTCAGCAACCAGAGCTGTTCAGTTCCCTTCCCTGCCCTCCCCATCTCTAACCCCCTCCTCCCCTCCGCTAAGGATCCGGGTTATCCGCCCCATTAATATATTAGCCAAGCATGACACAAAGGAAGCGCGTGTCAGCAGAAGGCGGTGTGACTCCAGGGAGAGGCGAGGAAACCTGGACGAGGTCCTGCGCTACAACACGGCTCATCGCCGCTTGAGCTCCTGAATCGGCCTCCACCTACGAAAAGCGGTGGAGGACGCAGCGGGAGTTGGCGCCCAGGGTTGAGCCGCTGTTGAGCCACAGTGTATAGCTGGACTGCGGTAGTGAAGCACAAAGCCCCCAGGTGGGACCCAGAGCTAGGGGAACGTTCCAGTAATATCCCAGTCACCTGAACCATGCAAAGAAATTCCGCTCTCCAGGAGCACGGGACTAGGCGGGCGCCTACTTCTTCCCTCGTGCATAGTGGGCCCTTAAAATTAAATTTACAAAGCATACAAACCTCCGCAGAGCTCCTTACAGTCTTTTCATTAAACTGTTTGTGTTTTAGAACAATTATTTGGCGTAAGAGAGAGAAACCAAAAAACTGACCCAGGATATGAGCAGGCAAGCAAAAGAGTAACAAATGTACTCCTTTATAAAGGGGTGTGTGTGTGTGTGTGTGTGTCTGTGTGTGTGTGTGGGGGGGGTTGACTAAGGAGGTTTCCAATTTAATTCATTGTTCCCTATTTCCAGGCAATGCTTTGGGGGGAATTTCCAGGTTGTTTTTTTCTTGGTTTCAGACATTAAAAGAAGAGAAAAGAAAAAGCCCCTGATGTGTAATCTTGAAGGGGAGTTGAGAGACGTAAAAAGTTAAACCAAGGCAACCTCACACTTAAATTCTGAGTAAGGCCTGCCGTTGGTGTCACTGGCCTGGTTCGTAACTTGACTTCGCCAGTGACTTGACCCGCATTCCACTTGGATTCTGATGTGTTCGAGCACGATTCTACTTAAGCCCTTTCCTTCCGGGATTTTGAGGGAGAATATCTTGCCTCTGTCCTGTAGGTTGACTGGAACATAGAGAACCCCAAAAGATCACGGAGTGGCACCTAGAAAAAGGAGGGCTCCTTATTTCCCGAGGCTGCAAGGAGGAGGGGCGCTCACTCTCACCATGCGCTTTGCTCTTACACTGTAGTCACAGCTAACATAATTGGAGAAATAAGGAAGTTAAATAGAAAAAGAAAGGTGGCAAGTGAGGATTTCCCCCTTGTCAGGTGTTTTAAAATGTTTATAATTAGGAAAATGCATGAATTTTACAAGTTAAAATTGAATGGCATGGGTATTTTCCAGCCCCAGATTGCTTGGTAAAACGATGGTGGAGAACAAAAAGGTGAGGGCTGCAGTCCTAACTGGCCAAAGTTCAAAGAACCATGCTGGGCTGGGGCTAAAAAGAGAAAAAACAATGGAACTATTATGTCCCCAAACTTAACTATTTGGAAGAAAAAACGTAAGATTTAAGGTAATCTGTTGTTAAATGTTATTTGGATACACTAACATCGTGGATGAAAATAAAACTTGCTTAAGTGGCTACTTTAAGAAACACTTTACCTTTCCAAATAGATTCTATTTATAAACAGGAAGATTGTGAAATATTCACATTTTTTCGTTTCATTTTCTTACATTCTGACTCTCATGAGAATCTATTGATTCTAATGATTCTTTTAGTTTGAGAAAATTTTGTTTTTATATTTCAGTGTAATTTGATTACCTATTTAGTTCTAGGTAACTTTGAAACAATCACCTTTTTGCATATCACTATCTTGGAGTAATTAGGCATGCTCTTAACTCCATTTAGTTGCAAAACACACTTTATTACAATTCAGAAAAACAATTGGTATCTAATTTTTAAGGCAAAATATTTTTTACACATGTATAAAATGTCTATTAACTTACTTAAGCTGTTTTATTTTTCAACAAATTTTTTCCTGTTGACATTGAGGGATCACATTAAAATACATTATAGCTAAATGTTCTACAATATTACTGCTAAATCAACAGAAAACCAATTGATCTTTAGGAAAGGTTAATTAATTTGGGCGACAGGTCTTCTACTTTGGCCCGCATTGAAAGGAATTTGTATTGATCTCGGCAGTTTTTTGCAAAGAAACTTAAGCATGTTTGTGGAATTGAGACCAATTTTTTAAAATACCAAAACAAGGGCTTACATTTTTATCACTTCAGGACTTCTTTTCTGTTATGGCTCATTCAAATCGGTTAGACTTCTGAGAAATAGAATGTTTTTTATACTTTCAGTGAAATCAATTAGGTATCTATCCTTCAGAAAATGAAAACAGAGGTTAGGAGCTTTACTAGGCTCTTGTTTGTTTTAATCCTTCCTTTCCTAATAATTCTAATCAGTTTATCCTTTATGAGGGGGATCACAAAGGAACAATGGAAATTAAATTGTGCCTTTCATTGAAACACTGTATTAGCCATCATGTAGAAAATGGACGGAGCTGCCTTCTACTTGCGAACACTTGTGAGTTGTTTAGTTTTTGCTGAATAGAACTGGTGAGCTTTTCTTCTTCCCTATCGTTGGTTCTCTTTTTATCACCTTAAAAATGTTTCATACCTGCCCTTCCTAAACGCAAGGTGAAAGTAACAATTGCAGCTTCCCTACCCTGTCCTATGCTCACCCCCAAAACATTTGTTTTTTTTTTTCTTTTTTGTAAAAGTGTTTGCTCGGTGGCGTTGGTGGGTCCGAGCACCTCCGGAGCTGTACAGTTGGGTCTGGGGGAAGGCTTTCCCTCCTCGCCCCTCCTCGCCCCCTCCCTTCCCTCCCTGGGGACCCCTCCCCCATCTCGGGCGAAATTCCTAAGTCCAGCGAGCGGGAGCACAGCGGCGGGACGGTCAGCAACCCCTTTCTGGCCCTGGTCTTCGGGAGCTGGCGAGGTGAAGAAATGTGGAAACACCGAGACGAAAAGGGGATGGGGTGGGGGTCGCAGGAAGGCGGCGCCCTCGGGGAGGGTCTCCGCACTCCCTGGGAACCACAGATGGTTTCCTCCTGGCCCAGGGGCGCGGCGCCCCAGCCCGGGCGCCCGGGCGTTTGTGTGTCCGGGTTTCCGAGGAAGGGATTACGCAGCGGGAGCAGCCGCGGCAACGCGGGCCGCCGGGGCCGCAGGAGCCGTAACGAGGCGGCTGGCCTTCTTTGTTGACTTTTAGGTCCCGAGCTCAACAGGAGATTTATTCCCTAGGAGGGGAAAATGCTCAAACAATGAAGAACTAAGTGCACTTGTCACCTCGAGACGTTTGCTGTCCTTCTCTGTCCGCCTTCCCTGGCAACCAGCTGTCCTGGCCGCCAACCCGCGCGCGTCCTAACGCGCCGGGTGGCAGGTCGCATCGCTCAGAGGTGGCGGAGTATGCGGTCTGAGAACTGCGAGAAGCCCACGAGGCAGGGACTGGGCCTGCAGGCTCCTCGTGGCCCAGCTCCCGAGGCAGGTCTCCAAAGTGCCCCGTCCCCCGCATAATTAGAAAATGTCTCCGGCAAGTAAGAGAGCAAGAGCTAAGGCCAACTTAATGGTGGGGTGAAGGCAAGGCGCTGATGTTTCTAATACGTTGAAAACAAGAAAGGGAACAGCACAGACAGGACAGCACAGAAGTTAAACATCTTAGATTCAGTGGGGGCGGGATTCCGAGGCCCAAGCCCAAGCCTTTGTATTACATTTGGAAGCTGAATTTGCCCACATTTGTTTACCTTATGTAAATATGAGTAACTGTTGGGGTTGGAAGCTTTTTCCTCTCTTTGGGACTTTGATGTCCTTATGAGGTCTCCAAATTAGGGTTTGAAATTATTCAAACCAGCAATTTCCCTCCTCTTCTCCTTTCATTAACTAAAGTGAGTGGGGGTTTGGGATTTCTGGATTTTTCTCAAGTGCTACATGGCACCCTTTCTCTCATCTGGGGAGGCAATTACGCGATAATTAAGCGACTCACACAGCTCTTTTTATCTTGTCCACGGTGTGGAGTGGGGCGATCAAAGTAAAGGCTGTCCAAGTTCAAGCCCTGGTGAGGATGGAGTTCATACACAAGAGCTCAGGCAGGCCGGCCTCTGCTTGAGCTGGTGGTGTTATTGTTGATGTCAATCCGAACAAGACTTACAAAGAAATAGGTGGACTGGAAAGTGAGCCTGCTATCAAAGGAGATTAATGATTTTGTGATCCCAAGCAACTATGGGGTGTGAAGTTGCATTTAAAAGCTCCTTAGAAGGCAGACAAATTATCAACTTTAAGTTCTTAGGAACCACATTTTTGAATCAAAATTTAAAAAATAACTTCACAAAATGCAAAATAGCGGCTACCCTAAAATGTCCTGTAGGCACAACGCTTCCCCTACCAGAGTGAATTAACTCCCCTCCTCCCACGTCCTCCAAAGCTACCCTGATGGCTAAGTTTTGTTTCTCTTTTAATGAGAAGAGGGTTCAGGAGTCTCCGATGGAGACAACTTAATTCTATCAGCCACAGCTGATATTTTATTTTCATTGGAAGAATTCTCAGATAAAGGAAAGTGTTACATTGGGGAAGGAGGAAAGGTAGTTAAATTAATATTTGATTTTGTAGTGAAAAGGCTCAAAGGAAACACAGAAGGCTTAAGCCGATGTGAAAAAAAAAAAATGAAGTAAACATCACTGGGAATAAAGAATCTTAAAAATCTCAATTCTTGGAATAGTAAATCAATTTATACACTTTACTTGAATTTCTTTCACTCCCTTTAACATTCATTTCTAATAACAGACAAAAGAATTTTATTTTCATTTTTGTCATTTATATTCAGTTCTAGAATTTGAAAAATATCGTATTTAGAAATATCCACTTCGGATTTAGTTAAGTGAAGAAAAATAACAGAAATCCTCTTTTGTTAACATTTGATTTATTTAAAGTCCTTAATTGCAAATGATCAAGAACATTTTCCACGGCTTAAAATCTGGTATTATTTTTGTTATTTAAATCAAAATATTTTTAATTACAATCACATTGATAAAAATTAACAATTTAAGTTGTAATTTTCACCATCATTTAAAGCAATTTCAGCTGTAAAGAAAAAGAATAAACCATGCAATAAATTAACATTGAGAAAGCAAAGAGAAATAATAATGAAACCCGTCTGGCTATACTAACACCATGTCCAACTGTGGAAAGTGCATAACACTGGATGAAACAAGCACACGATGGCAATGATTAAAATGGCCACAATCAATAGGATTTTTAAATCTTGGACCACGTTTTGAAATCCAGCTCCCTATAACTTATCTCTCCTCCAACATTGTAATATTCCCTTTTTCTGGAAAAAAAATATTCTTTAAATGGTATACACTCATAGAAACTAATTTTATATGTTATGTGACCTCAGAATGACATGACCATGGCACTCTGCAAAGCAAGAAGCAGAGTTCTTGAGGGCAATTCCTGAGGAATTGATTCCCAGGGCCTTCTGTGGGTAGAGAAGACAAAGGGGTTGGGGTCCTTGTAACTTTCGGTCAAGCAGCTCTTGAGAATGTATCATGTATATCACCTATCTATTACCTCTATATGTTATGTAAATATACGGAGGATGTCTACACATCTGAGCATGTGCATAATTAAGTCCATACACAATATACATGTATTTCATTTAAAGACATCTGCTATCTGCATGTATCAGAAATGTAAACTGAAAAACAAATGGCTCTGATGTTTATAATCTGTTTATGTCTTGCTATCTAACAGCAGTATTGTCTTTCAATACTTTAAGAACCTCTAGTGTATACTTGTTTCTTCACCATTTCAATTCTTATGGTTAAGAGTATTGCCACAGACCTGTAAACTCGTAGGGGGTCAGGTAAGGAGGGGGGAAAAGCACAAACAAATATTTTACAAACTTGAGCATCTTCTTGTTTTTTTTTTTTTTTAAATAACCCTCCACAAACTAGAATGCCTGGAGGGGAAATAGGGAATAAAGAGAGGGGGGCAAAGGAGGAGGAGAATTTCATATATACACTTGTGGATCATTAAACTTCGCAGGAAAAAAATTGGTTTGGGGTTGTCTTTGTAGTAATATACACAATGAATTTTGAATACAATAATAAAGTAACAGTCTTTTGCACTGGGGGAAAGGTTGTGTATGAACAATGAAATAAAAATAGTTGTTGGGATTTTATTATGCTGTTGTCAGGTTGGTTTGTGTGGTTTTGTTTGCTGTTGATTTTTTCTCTCTTGCTACCAGCATGGCTATGCCTGACAAACCCCCCAGTCCCGGGAGCTAGGAAGTGTTTAGGACCGGTCTGGAATACACACCTTGGTAGTACGCCGGCTCCAGGGCTGAGGGCTCGATGGGGCTCCTGGTGGTCACCGAGGCGCTACCTAGAGGCAGGCTGGTGGGCAACGTAGAGCCGTAAGGCGAGTACTGCAGTGCCTGCTCGTATGCCTTGAAGTCCAGCTTATGCTGCTGCTCCGATGAGGACATGAGGTTGTTGATGGAGAACGGGTGGTTGAAGGAGTAGTGGGGGTCCCCTTTCAGATGCAGCTGGGACTCGTGGGGTGCCAGGCCGTGTGCCGGGTGAGAGGGGGGCACAGAGGCCAGCGCCCCCGGCCCGGAGCTTATAGGCGGCGCAGATGAGGAGGCTGGTGTCTTCAACTCCGAGGCGCCCCCTGTCGCCGTCGCCCCACTGTGGTCCAGAGTCTGGGGGCTGGCGGCGGGCCCGGGGGCCGGCGCGCCCTCTAGCTGGCCGGCCTTCCCGTGCACGCCCCGATGGAGGGGCGAGTCGGCGCTGGGGTTAGAGGCGCCAGAGGGGTCCTTGCGGCTCTCAGGGCCGCCCTTGGCGCCGCCGCCCCCGCTCCCGCCCCCGCCGCCGGCCCCCGGCTGCTTCTCACACTTGAAGCGCTTCTGGCGGCGCAAGTAGCAGCCGTTCTCGAACATGTTGCCGGAGTCGGGGTGCAGCGTCCAGTAGGAGCCCTTGCCCGGCTTGTCCGGGGAGCGCGCCACCTTGACGAAGCAGTCATTGAAGGACAGCGAGTGGCGGATGGAGTTCTGCCAACGCTGCTGGTTCTGCCGGTAATAGGGAAAGAGGTCCATGATCCACTGGTAAATCTCGCTCAGCGTGAGCATCTTGCTGGGCGCCTGCTGGATGGCCATGGTGATGAGCGAGATGTACGAGTAGGGCGGCTTGGCGTGCGGGTAACTGCGCTTGAACGTCTTGGCGTCGCCGCCGCCGCCCGCACGGCTGCGGCCCAGGTTGGACGGCGCGTACGCCATGGGGCTCATGCACTGGTTCATGGCGGCCGCGTAAGGGCCCAGGCCATTCATGGAGGCCGCCTGCTGCGCGCCCATGGCGCCCATACCGCCCGGGCTCAGCGCCGTACCCATGGCCGTCACGCCGGCCGCAGTCATGCTGTTCATGGCGCCCGCCGAGCCCCCGGGCATGCCGGCTACGGCGCCGGGACTCAGGCCGGCCCCTAGGCCCGGGTTGGCATAGGACATGTTGAAGGACGCCGGGGTCATGTTGCCGCTCGTGGTCATGGTGTTCATGGTCATGTAGGTGTTCATGGAGTTCATGGAGCCCAGGCCTGAGTTCATGTTGCTGACCGGGACGGAGGAATAGGCCTGGAGAGGAGACAGCGAAGAAGCCCCGGAGGGCGGGGTTAGTGGTGGGCACAGGAGGGCGGCCGGCCGGGGGTTAATCCGGGGGCAAGTGCAGAGCACTTCTGCAGAACACGGGACACCCCCACCCGGGGCAAACGGCTAAGCGCCCTCCCCAGACCGAGCAAAGATGTCTTGCACGGTAGGGGGAAAATCCTAGCGCGACAGGCATGAAAGATAAGCGCTCCCAGAAAATATGTCCCCAGGAAGATGTGTAATCGCCTTACACGCCAGGCTCAGGGGCTGGCTTCCAGGGCCCCCTCATCGCCTCCTCCATCCACGCTAGGCGGTTTCCAAGTCTCCACCCCAGCCAGCCTCGGCAAAGCGCTCTTTGGGGGGAAATCGTCTTTAAAACAACGAAAATAGAATTAATCTCTGACCCTCTGCTTATTCACTTCACCCTAAGGGTGCAATGGGTTCCGCGTCACAGGCTCACTGGGCGGGCCACAGGGCACCAGCTCTGAGCCCTCCTCGCCTGAGTCTGCAGGCCTGGCTGACCGCACAGCGGTTTCGGTTGTTCTAGGGGACTGTTAATGAAACTGCCTGATAGAGCAAATCACCTATGGACATGGGACCCCCTGAATCATTTATTTCCCAACAAGTGGCTTTATTGTCCTAGGGGTTTTTGCTTATGGTGACTTTTTTGTTGTTTATTGTATTTAGAAGTAGTGTTTTCTACCTGCTTGTAGCAACTGTAATGTTAAAAAGGGAAGCAAACTCAGAAGTCAAATAAGTTTTGGAAAAATCAAACTAAAAGTAGATCCATAACAGAAAGGGCTGGGAGGGGTGCCATAATAATCTCAATGTGCTATATGCATTTTATTTTAACGTGACTTTGCATGTACACCTCTGCAAGCTATTTAGAAACTCGCATTAATTTTGTCACCACTTCACCGTCCCTATTTAAAAATACTGGTGACACAGTTTGTCAAAATAAACCATTTTTTTTTTCACATACTGATGTTGCTGCTGATGATTTCAATGCCCGGCTTTGAAATTCCGTGAGTAGTCTTGAATAATTTAAAATTCAAAAATCAAATTCTACCTATTTTCTCTTAATGCTATTGTATTTCCTAATTCTCAGCTTTAACATGTAAGAAAGTACTTTCGCTAGGGGTCTCAGTTGAATGGTGGGGTCGAGATGACTGCGTCAGAATTAAATCTCTGGAAGACCTCTGAGCTGCTTTTAAAATCATCAGCAAGCGAAAATCCTTATCAATAGCAATGTGGGAATGCATTCAGTACAGTATTTTAAACATACAGAACCTGGCATATTAAAAAGCACTTCTCTGATAATTTAATAAGGAATAATGATGTCCTTAAGTTTATTTTCATCAGCAAGTATGACTCAATTTGAAAACATGAGAACAAATAGATTTAAATAGGAACGAACACCCAGTAAACTATGGTATGCAAATAAACTCAGAGGTAAACTTGTGAATATATAAATCTAAATAAGTTAGTTACCATCAAAATATTACGTGATTCTATATTTTTCTGTCCACGTCTTAAAATTCTTTTTTACCTTGGGGCTTTATTTTCTTTCCCTCTTCCCAAGATTATCCAAGGCAGTTCCAATACACGTTTTCAATAATGGTAGTTAAACTTTTGGGGGGTAATAGCCAGCTGTTTCCAGAAAAATACTTTTAATAGGTGCTAGTCCTTCCTGTACCTGGTTTTCCCTGTAATCCTTTTGTGCACATTGTAAAAATAACCCCCATGAACGTGCCACCAAGGGGACAATGAAGAGAAACAGGTTCTCGGCCCGGAGTTCTGAAGAAGATTCTGGTCGCACTAGCGCCACCCAGCGGTTTTAGAGAAGAAGGAGCACACTTCTCCCCACATAGGGCTTTTGAAGAACAAGTTTTACAAAATTTAGAAATCGTTTCATTATTGAGACACCCAACTTGGCGGCAGAGCGCTTTAATCAGAAGACGTCTGCGAATTAAACGGCGGGACGAAGAGGTCGCCTTGCGGGTATGCTCCGGCTTTCTCAGAGTTGCTTCCAACTCGCGCCAGTGTTCGCCCGCCCGCGGCACCCCGGGCCCGGCTCCTGCTCCCGCTCGCTGCTGGGAAGAGGCAAGTGCTTCCCAGAGCCACTGTTTTCAAAGCCCGGAGTTTCCTAAAACTCCCTCTCCGGCTGCGAGAGTCCGGACAGAGCAGGGCAGCAGGTCTCGCTTCCAGGCCCGGCCAAGGCCCGGCCGGGGCCACACC
>NW_012113030.1:2851583-2876460 GCF_000951035.1 Colobus angolensis palliatus
CCTCCCCCAAGCGCGGCCCTCACTTTGTTTGCAAAGCAGTGTAATTGGTTTAGGCCCGGAGGCTAGGGAAAGAGGGAAGTGGGGTGGGAGGGGGTGTAACACCCTTTGGAAAAAGAAAAAAGAGGCGGGGCCAGGCGGGCGAGCTAGGGGTCTGGATGGGAACCTCGCAGCCGCCGGAGAAGGCTGGGGGCGGTGGCGTCGGAGACTGGGCTTAGAGACCTTGTGGGCTAAGTGACCCCGGGGTCCCTCCCCAGAGGTACTTGCCACCTTCTCAGCGCGGGCTGCGGCCCAGTCTCGCGCCCCTCCTGCTCTCCTTGTCCCCTCCCTCCTGATTCCTGACCCAAAGTTCAACCCCAGGAGACTGGAGAATACAGACTTTTTTTCCTTTCTTTCTTTCCTCCTGAGCTTCCGACTAGAAAAGGGAAAAAACCCCACTTTTGCTTCGTCACTAGAAACAGGGTCATCTGAGTCAGCCGAGCCAAGTGACGTTAGGCCGACCTGGGCTCCCGGCTAGCAGAGCGGAGGCGCTGCCACGAAACTCGTACCTGCGGCTAAGAGCAGGTGAGTCACAGCACCGGTTTATATCTTTATGACATAACTTTTTTTTTTCCGCCTCGTTCCGCTCCTCTCCCCTGTCATCTGTAGCGACCATAAAGAGGAAGCAACTGAGAGCAGATGTCTGTGTGATAGGGCAGGCGGACCCAAGTCGGGCCGTCCTCCCTCTGCCGGGCTCCTCCTCCCGCCCCCCTTCAGCAGCTTCAGGGACTGAGCTGGAGACAACCGTCTGGTTTCTGATAGGAAAAGGTCAGGGGGAGGGGACATCTCCCATAACACGCGAGTTAGCTGGGAGAGCAAGGGGCCTGGGCGCGGGAACGCGTGTGCACTGCGAAAGAGGTGCCAGGCAGAAGCCCGAGACTGCCCTCAGCGGCGCTTGGTCCTGTCTGTGACCCGGAGGGTCCAGGCTGAGATCTCAGGGGCTCACTTGGTTCCTAATCGGTCCTGGACGTCGGTGGGAGAGTCTCCCCAACGCAAAGTCTCTTTACTCTCATGAGGCCCTGGGTGGTGGATTGCCCACTTGTCCTGAGAGAGAGAACACTGAAGTGACTGGGTGATAGGCACTGAGTTGGTGATAGATTGGGAGATGGTGCGTGTGTTTCTGAGTGTGTGGCCGTTTGTGTATTTCTGAGCACGTGTGATTGAGTGTGTTTGTTTCTGAGTGCCCTGTGACCATGTGTGTGTTGTACTGCCTGTAGAACCACTAGGTTTCCTTAAGTAACAATAAAATAAAATCTAAAGTAATTAAGAATCCGCAAAATCTTGTTTTGCAAAGTTTTTAAAATGTTATTAATGTCATTTTAAGAAATGTGTTTTAACTTGTCTTCCAAACAGATACCTTTTTCCCTGTGCTTTGTTCTTTTCAATCTCTTCTACTTGAAATCTGGCAAGCGAATCACTTTAAATCCCTGAACCAAACAAATCTCTTAAGTCAGCAGGGGAGCAGAGAGGGTGAAGATGTGCAGTTAAGGAAATAAAAAAAGATAAAGGTATTGGATTACTTTTTTTTTTTTTTTTTACAAAAAGGGTGGGGGATAGAAAGGTCACATAAGGAAAGGAATGAATGAAATTAAATCCACCTGGACCTCAGGAGGGCAGGAACCCTCCCTAATGCAGCCTGCTCCTGTGACTGCTAGTTGTCCCATCAGTTTGTGTAAATGTATCTGCGAATTGTGTGTCAGCAACTAATTCTTTTGTGCAAAGTTCCCATCAGTAACTGACTTTAGTTCCATTTGTAAAGTACACGGATGCTCAGCTTCCTCGGCCTGATCCGGGGGACTTTCAGTGCTAATGAGCTTCCTTGTTCCTTCTGGAGGTGATTCTCCAATACCCTCTTGGCTCTCCAATAACACCGAGCAAGACTAGGGTATTTTCTACCGAGAGTAACAATTTATAGATAGTAATAGCTTTTATAGTGCACAAAAAAGCTGGTGCTTTAAGCAGGGGAAAAACACTGTCACCTTAAATGGGAGATCAATTACAATATTAAATATTCTCTTAGCCCACTTCCCAAACCTACTAAGTCTCATATTTTCAAAACAAAAACAAAAACAAAAAAAAGTTGTCTTAGGAAAAAAAATCCACTTTTCATAGCATGATGGCCAAAGCAGAATTTCTTCTAGGCTTCTTCAAAGCCCAAGACTGGTGATGCAGAATGGACTCTGACAGCTTCGGAGCCTTGATCCAGCTCAGGGATCCCAGGTTCGCGGCTCGCGGCCGGGGGGATTTCCACAAACACAGCGCCTCCTGTCGTGGAGAGGGAAAGCTGAATTTTCCCGCAGGCGCCTCCAGGGAACACCGCCAGGCGATACTGGACTCCGCATGCATCCCACAGCCAGGAAGTTAGGTTCTTAGAGCCAAGGCCAAGATGGAAGGAGAGATGGCAGTTCGTCCAGCTCTCAGCGTCTCTCCATCTCAGTGGCCACATTGCAAGATACCTAACACATTTAGGAGGTGAGGTTCTAGTGTACCCAGATGCCAGCCAGTCACTTTCCCTGAGGTTTAAAAGCGAATCAGCAGGGTCGTGTTAGGTCTTTGACTTGGAAATGCATGCATGCATACATACATACATACATACTTTCATGCTGCTGTCTGGGAGTTGCTGGCCAGTCGGTAGCCGGGTCCAGCGGCTGCAGCCTGCTCTTTTCCAACCTCTTTTGGCTGCAGCCTGCTCTTTTCCAACCTCTTTTCCCAAATAGGCACCTACGCTATTGCAAACTGTGCTTTGCAAGGATTGCGCTGCTTGTTGGAGGAAACCAGGTCTGTCTTCAGCTCTGGGGAGGACGGGTGGACTTGGGGCAGGGTACCCATGAGGGCAGGCACATGGTAGCTCCTGGGGTGTCCCGGGTTAAGCTTGCCTGTGTAAGGACAGGTCTGCGACAGCCCGGGGCGGTCCAGGTCGCGGGGAGGGTGGGCTCCTCAAGTGGAGGAAGCCGCAGCAGTGAGGACAGTAGGGTGCGCGGGTACTCCAGGTGGCCGCCAGCTGAGGAAGCGGCTCCGCCCTTCCCGGAAGCTGCGCCTGCTGCACCCGTGGGGCCAGCTCCCGAGGCAGTCCCGTAGTACCTGGGCTGCACTCGGTCCTTCGACCACGCTGGGCTGCCTCAGCTTACACTTCCCAGCAAGATCTGGCTGAGAGCCCCTTCCTTAGATATTTTCCAGACAGGGAGAAGCAGAGGGCGACGACGGCGAAAGGTGGAAGGAAAGGCCGCGGGCTCGGGCCTCGGGCACAGCCGGCGGCCTCTCGCAGCGACGGGGTCCTTCCCATTTAGCAGGGCCGCAGGGTGGGCAGAGAGCAGGGCCCGGGCCGGTGGGGCTCTGCGGTGCCCACTCGAGTCTATCCAGGGCTTCCCTCTGTGGCTGTCCTTCGCCTGTCCCCTTTCCTTGCCTACCCTTCCCTGGACGGGGTTGTTGTCAGGTAGCGGCCGCAGCAGCCCAGCCATGCTTGGTGTGGAGTGGTCCGAGTTCCCCCGCGGGCCCCCACCCCTCACCCAGATAAGAAGCTTAAGTCCTCCTTCTGCAGGGGAGAATCGGATCCAATGAAACTAAGACCTGTGGTCGTTAACGCGGTTCAAAGCCGACCCCAACTGGGACCCGGCTTAGCTTAGAAGTGAGGAAGGCCTGGGACGCTGGACACAAGGGGTCACACTTGCGTGTGCCTGGCCTTGGCAGTCGGATGTGTGCGCCGAGCTGGGGAAGGGGCCAGGGAGCCGCGAGATGGCTGTCCCCCGCGAGAGAAGCATGGGCGGGGCCGGGGTTCGAACTCCTTTCCTTCGCTGCCTTCCTTTTATTTTTCTTCCTTATACCTTCCTTCTTCTCTCCCTTCGTTCCATCATTAAATCTTTAAGGGATTAATTCACAACTCTGTAGTAGGTAGGGGCCCTGGGACCACTTGACGGGCCTTTGCAGGCAGTTCTGTACAGAGTCCTATCCTGTAACCGGCCTCAGCCCTGGCTGTGTGTGCATGTGCTTGTGTCTGTGTGTCTTTGTGTGTAAAAGCAACGCATAAACATAACCAGGGCTTTCCCTTATTTTATTGAAGCAAACAAAAACAGCTACTGGGTTTGTCTTTTCCCCTACTGCTGCCTGAGCGCCGCCGGGTTTCTGAGCTGCCCGGGGCGCGGACCTAGCTCACCCACAGCCGGATGTCGGAGCCGGAGCTGCTCCCCACCCGGCCTCGCCCGCGGGCGACAAAACCGTCCCTCTGGCCATGAGAGAGCCTGGCCTTGCCAAAATCAACTCGCATTTTCATGTATTCAAATGAGAAAGATTGAGAAGGGCAATTTCCCCTGCTGGGCAATCGACAGCATAGGAAGGAAGAAGTGCCCCCTGGGGCCTCGTGGAAACGGGAACCAACCTCCCTCGAGGCCCCGGAACCGATACGGCGTCCCCTCCAAGGCCTGGGTCCCCGCGACAGCGCTCATCTTCCGATCTCTGTGGCCCCCGAGTTACTGACTGTTTTGTTCACACGGGTCAGCGCTTGTTGGAGGACGTGCTCAGCCCCAGCCAGTCCCTCCTCATCCAGCCCCTCCTGGGGAGCGCGGTGTCTGCTCTGTGCTGCTGAAAGGATCCTCAGGCTTTCCGGCTCTACTTTAAAAACTCTAGGACTAGGGTCCTAGGGGAGGGACTGGCAATGCACGCTTCACACAAAGAGTTGGAAAATTAGAGGGAAACGTAACACCTCTTAGGTATCCGTTAGGGTGGAAAGGACCTGAGCAGCTGAGGTCCTACTGGGTGCCACAGACTTGGCAGGGTGCTTGGAGATCCTGGCGTTTCCCCACCTGCTGCTCCTGTGTGCAATATCTGGGAGACTGGAAACCTGGGCGAGGGTAGGTCAGGACCTCCATTCCTGTCCATCAGCAGAAGCCCGCGTTAATGGAGAGCAGTGATGGAAGCTGAGGAGCTTGGAAAAGTCAACTATTTCATCTCCTGCCTTAAAGCTGTAGCTTAAATCTAAATCCTTCCTGAAGGGTCGACCAGTGTTTAGCTTCTCCGTCCTAGGCCAGCCAGCCCCCCGCTAATTCGCTCGCGCCCCTCCCCACACACACCCAGGAGCTTTCCCACGTCTCTCAGTTGTCTCTGGTGGTTGAACTTTGGCTATTCATATGTGATTACCCTCAAATTACATAGCACTATTTAACAGGTGCTTTAATAACAATCATATGTCATATCCTACACTTAGAAAGAAAATAAAAATATATTCTGCCGGTAATTTTTCATTGTATCAGTTTTCTGATTTCCCCCCATATTTTGAAATTATGCTTTGGACTGTTTGACTAATTTACTGGCATGCCTAGAGGGAGGTTACCTTCATTACTTAAAATTAAAATTCGATTGGAGAGCACTGTTGGGTGGCTGTTTCTGGGACTTCCAGCAGCTATTCCAAGAGCTAACATCAGAGGAAAGTTTTGTTTTAAGAGTTGTGCATTTGCGTGAAGTGTTTTGATTTTTCTTGTTCTGTGGACCACAGAGCAAAACTACTACTTAGCTTACCTTGCAGTGAGTTTACTTCTAAACTAAGCACTATGAAGCAGCCTCCTTGGCAGCATTTGCTTTTGCTGGGTTACTAGCAAGATTTTCAGGAACTCTGATTACTTTCTGAATGTTGTAATTTTGGATACCTACCAGAATCATGGATCAAACTAAACAAATGCAGCAGCCACCACTGGACACTACCTGTAGTGAAAGTCCAGAGCAACCTCCTGGAGTCCCCGTTAAAACATTTCAGCCTTTCACAAACAACTGAGCTCTGCCCTCCTAAGGTTCACACCTTGCTCTGGATGCCTTGCCATGTTTTTATCACACACTGACAGGAAATTCTATTTGTTTCTTTTTCATTTTTTCTCTCCCTTACTGGTCTAGTAGCTCCTTGAGGGCAGGCACTGCTGTGGTTCCTGCTGCCAGAGCAAAGCCTGTAGCATAGTAGACTTTCAATAAAGATTTGTTGAGTCAGTCAACTGACTAGCCCATCCCTGAGACTGGCCAGGTTAGCTTCAGTCAGGGAAGAATTCATGAGTCTAGACACTATATCCACCACATCCAAAGTCCCCAAGTGAGAGGATCTGAGGGACTTGATTCAGGTGCACTAGGAAAACAAAGGTTTTGTGGAATGAATGGGCCGATGGACTGAGTGAAGAATTGGATGGGAAAGATGCTCTGGCACAGCGGATAGGGTCTCAGACATCTGAGAACATTGAGCTTCCAAACCTGTTGGGTCTGGCTCTTCCCCTGTCAACCATGCCTGATTTTAACCAGTATTATCGGGTGGCATAACAAATAAATGCTCCCTTTCCTGGGCACCTGGACATGCGTGATTTTAACCAGTATTATCGGGTGGCATAACAAATAAATGCTCCCTTTCCTGGGCACCTGGACATGGATGGAATCAGTTGCTCGCTTTGCCCATATCGGACAGTCAACGTGTGACCCAAAGTCAAATATTTCACTTTTCCTCGCTGTGAAAATGCTACAGCCACACCTGTCAATAGCAGATATTGACTAAAAGTTGAAGAACTCCATGAATTTTCCGTCACGCAACACTTTTCACTAGGAGCTGGAAAGGAAACATCGGTGTTTAAATAATATATTTAAATTGGCAAACAAATAAAGCCGAGCCCACGTTGTGAGAAGGAAAAAGCCTTGCACTAGAGCTCTTTATTAGTCCGAGCCTGCGCGCCCGGCTTAGAGCGCGCTGAATGTTCGTTCCGGCCCCTGCTGTGGGGGGCGCCTGGGGCTCTGCGCGCCTGCGGGGCGGGTTTTCGCACCCAGCGTCACAGAGGTGATCTTCCTCGGTGCCTGCCTCTTAGCTGGCCGCGGCGGAGATAGCGCACTTGAAGCTACCAGGCATTGACCTTAATTGCCTCTCTGTCTTGTATCATAAGATATAGAGTGTTTTATTCTACATAAGATACAAAGTATTTTATTCTACACACTTTCCATGTGTAATGTAACGATTTCTTTAAAGGATCACCAATCTCAGAACCTGCAGTGTTATGGAAATGTAATAACTGGAGACCACTTCTGTCATTTTTTCATCCTTAAATTTTAATTGCCACGAAATAAAATGCAGGAGTTGGGGGAGACGTTACAAGAGTAAACATGCCTACCTCCTCTTCTGGGCTGCTATCACTCGAGAAGCCACAAGGCTGTGCGGTCCTCCGGCCGCATCTGGTGTCCTCGATGTTCCTCCCACCCCCACTCTCCCACCGGGCGGATGTGGGGTTCAGCCCTGGCTCCGATGCGGCGGAGGATCTGCACCCCAACCTTCCTGCTTTCAGGTCCTCTTCTCCAAGCTACACCTTACCCAGACCTCAGTCACCAAGGTCGGGGAGAGGTGGTCGGAACTTGGATCAAGCCTCACCTACCTTAGAGACTCAGGTTTCGAGTTTTAGCAGATCTGGTGTAGATTTGTTTTCTTTCAAATGCTTTCGAGGATGCAGTTGGTGGCGTGGATGCCACTCTTCTCGCGCCACTGGCCTCCTCCCGCCAAAATACCTTCCATTGTGAATTGCTGGTCTCCACTGACCTCCTCATGACCCTCCCCCTACACCCCCGCCAAGAAAAGTGGTTTCAGTAAATAAAGCCCAGTGCTGGGGTTAAAGGTCAGTTTACACTGGAGCAGGAGCTTCACAAATTCCTGCAGGTGCTGGATGGGAATAAACCACCATCCCAAGAGATGACAGAGAGAGAGAGGAAGTGAAGACTACAGAAGCTGTGTGGAGATGGGGACCGGGCGTTAGGATTAGGGTGGGGCAGCATGGTTCTGACATTGGCCGCAGTGCTGCCGACTTCTAATATGCTAGGGAACACAGCCAGGCCCTCTATGCCGCTGTTTCCTCTTTTCCCAAGCCAGGAGCTTGGACCTGATGCCGGGTTCTGGCAATCGTCAGTTGTAGGAACAAAGTCTGGAGTAGTGGCTGACATGAGAGTCAGCCCTGAAGACCTCACCCAGAGAAATGAGGAACCTGTGTGAACCTAAGAAGGAAACCGCTATGGTGGTTGTGGTCGTGGGTGGCTCAGCTCCAGAAGTGGTGAAGCGACTTTCCCGGAGGGGAGGAAGGCTCTGGGATAATTGATACCGCAAACATTTCCTTCCTTTTTGCTGAATATCCAGGTTTGTGGTCTGTTTTATGGTAAATTTAGGGCAAAAGCTTTCCTCTTTTTCACTGCCTGTCGTCTCCAAAGACAGCAGCAGCAGAAGAGAGAGACCAACCTGTCCTCCCAATTTCCAAGCCCAGGCAAAGCCTCCTCTCTGCACACTCCTCTCCCTAGGGCTGACAGGCTCAGGCTACTCGTGTCTGAGGTTGAAGATCTCTGAGACTTTTTCTCATTAGACAAACTCCATTGGGGCGTATTCCTTGCAATCGACAATGCAGTTGGACATGTTCAATGCAATTCTGGCTTGGAATCAGACGTGGATTCCAATCCAGATACTGCAGGGGACTAGTTCTCCCTGAGCCTCAGTTTTCCCAACTGTAAAACGGGCGTGGGAGTACCCACCTCATACCAGTTGAGTCTAGATTGAGTATGCAATAAGTGGTAACAAAAAGAGCCTTCACAGAATTCTGGGAGCCTGGATGGTGCTGGATGCTGGGACATGTAGTGGCAGGTGCTGACCAGGTGTGCCTCCTGTGCTTCGCCTTCTAGATCTTTTGCATGTTGTCACCATTCCTTCTCTGCATTGTCGCAGTTCCTCCAAGCTACAGTCCAGGGGGAGGAGGGAGCTCTCCCATGGGAACTGGACCTCCAGGGGGCGGAGTCTCAGTGTCCACCAGGACCCGGGAATTTCCTAATTTCCTTGACTGGCGGAGCCACTCTTCACCCAGTCAGTGATGGATGACAAAGGAAAAGCACCATCCGAAGGAGATCCAGAGACAGCATCAAGCTCACATTAAGGACCTGCTGGGGGAAGGTGGTTCAAGGGGAGAGGAGATGAGAGGTCTTGAACCTCCTACCCTTTAGGTCCTGCTGAACCCAACTGGGGTAGCAGAACACATTGTCCTTTCCTCCCCCTAGGCGAGAGAGGGAAGATGCCTCCCCAGGAGTCTGCCTGTGCCTTTCCTGGCCTCCTGAGAGTATCGTCAGAGCCCGCCTGAATTTACTAGCTGGACTTGTAGGCATTGGGTGTCTGGGCATGCCTCTCTCAGAGACCCTGATCATCACCCTGGCTGTGTGTATCTCAGGCAAACACAGGTTGTGGTTTGGATCTAGGAGGCACCCAGGAAGGAGAGGGGAGATGAGGAAGAGGAAGAAAATGAAGTCTGGGCTTCTGAGAGGCCAATCCATCCTCAGCACCTGAACTTGGGGAGAACTGAGATGAGAAAGCAAGACTCTTGATTTCACTTAGACACTTTCTCCTTCCTCCTCTGCCCTTCTCATGGACAGTTAGGACCACTTATAACTCATTTAGAGAAGTATACTTAGACATTTTCTAAAATCCTAAAAACTCAAGACGTCATTACATGAAGGAAGCTTTAGTTGCTGTCTTCAAAAATTATTTGATTTAAATTCCCTAAAACTTTCTTCCTGGGATTTGAAGTCCATCTGAAATGAAGCGAGCATGCTGGGCTTATGGTGTATGCTTCAAATATTAAAGACTTAAATGTTACCTCGCATGTGCAAGAAAGCTTAGTGGGATGCTAAAGTTTAATTAAGACAGACAATATAGTCTGTGAAAAGACCAAATCACAGAGGGGTTTCAGTGATTTGTCTGCTCAGATATAGCTATGTCTGCTCAAGTGAAGACCAGAAATTGATTAAACCCCCCTACTGACGAAATTTGGAAGGGCTGCAGTTCAGTTGTGGATCCAGGACTCTTTTCATGAGAAACGTCCCGCAAATTTTAGACAGAGTTTGGATGGGCTGAGAAAGTCCTGCATACCAGCTTCAGTAGGTTTCTGAATTCTGCTTCACTCAGTAATCAGAATCCAGGTGAATAAAATAAAATATTTCCTTCACTGGAAAACAGAAAAACAACACATCTTCAAAGCTTATTAATTTTTCTTGGATTGGTATGTGGGTGAGTGAGTACGGGGGAAGTGGGGTCATACACAGAAGTCTCAGGCACTGATCTCTGGCTAAATGCAGCTTCTGTTTTTACAGCTTACTCGGGAGAGCTGTTAGTTTTTCTAAGCATAAACCAGGCATTGGTTCTCTAAGTTCAATGTTTAGGCTACAAAGCACATACAACAACAGTCTTACATATCTACCTTCAGAAAAGGAATGGCTCTGACCTAAAACTCAGCAAAATCTCTAGTGTATTACCATAGCTGGAGAACATCTAAGCAAAGCCCTTTGGAGGTGTAACATGTAAATGGAATGCTAAACATCAGCCACTACCTCCAAGAAAAATAAATCCTTAATTCCTGGCCAAGTACACCTGCTTTGGACCAGGCTCATTACTGTTATTTGTATCTTTTCTTTTTCAAATGGATAGTTTTATTCACAGGTTTTTTTTTTCTTTCTGCTCAGTGCTTGCTATTTTTATCCTGCCTTAAAAATCCCGAGGTCATGCCCCAGTGACAGACTTCCAAGGTGCTCCAAAGAAGAGTGGTAGCTGACTTCCCAGGGGTCCATTCCTGAACTCCATAAGCTTAGATGTTAGAACCCCGTTGGAGTTTGGGATCTGGAGGGAAGCCTGGCAGATGTTAATTAGGTTACCATGGGGAAGGTAGGGTGAGTAGGTGCTTGAAGAAGGCTGGAGGTAATCAATGCCAGAGAAGACCCTAAGGCAATGGAAGCTGTCTCAATATGTTCGTTTCTGTGGATCAATGGCAGTACAGGCAACTTTTGGTAGGGGACTCGGCTGGTTATTCTCCATTATACTCTCCAGCTCCCCCCTTTGCCTGGTTCTCTATGGACCACATTACTTAGTCTTCCTTGCCTTTGGACTTACAAATGGGTTTGACCAATGGAGGACAACGGTGCAGGACTGAAGGGCAGGAGGGTAGAGTGGTAGGAGTACTTAGGCCTCTGCTTTCTCCCTGCCTCACAGTGATTTTGACCTTTACTTCCCGTCTCTGTCTCTACAGTCCCATCAGCAGCTCATCTTCCACAGCTTCAGCTCTCTCACCAGTCTCTGTTAACACCTCCTTTCCTCCCCTTGCCCCTTCAGATCAAAAGTATTAATACCTTCCTAATATTGCTAGACCTTGAGTGACTAATTTTCTCTTGTTAATTCCCTTTAATCCCACCTTCAAATTTTTTCCCCCAGGAAAACTCTTTCGAGTGTACCATCTGTTTTCCTTGGGGCCTTGACTGATGAGGAGAGGAACAAGGATTCGTGGAAGTGAGGTATGGTGTCTTCAGTTCTTTCCAGTTCATCCTCATCCTGTAACTCATCAAAAGGCTCTACTCCTTCCCTGTCACCATCTTGGAGTACAGCCGTGAAGGCTCCAGGATTTCTGTGGTGGCTGGTTTCTACGGGAAAGGTTGCCTATGGGTCTAGCAGGAAAGCATACTCTGAGTTTATTTGCATTACATTTGCCATTTTAATTTGCTGATTTGCATTTGACATAATCGTTAAAGTAACTGATGCTAAAATAAAATATTGATAGTATCAAGTTTTTTTGGCCTTCAGTGAACTGAGCTTTGCTATAAATCAAGGACTGAGACTTTTGCTACCGGTGAGTTGTGTTAATAGAAGCAGACACTAAACTAAGTCCAGTGACCCAGGGGCTCGTGGGAAATGTCCTTGTGTGTTCCCCAAGGCCTCAGCATCTTTGGCTCCTCATCTCTAGAACATTAAGTCTAGAGCTCAGTCCTTTTCAGGTCTGTATCTGGCAACAACTCAGTCTTGACTAGTGCTAAACCAGTGACATTATTTAGGTGTGACCATCAATGAGAATTCTATGTGCCAACATTGTGCTAGATACTAAAGATACTAAACTGAAGACAAGATTCTGCCTTCCAAAGATTAAAACAATGTTCCAATATTATTATTTGAAAATTTTGCATACTTCTATGTAGGAAAAGTTCATAAAAGTGGAATTTCTGGGTTAAAATACATGCAAGTATTTAGTCTTTTTTTTTTTCTTTTTCTTTTTTTGAGACAGGGTCCTGCTCTGTTTCCCAGGCTAGAGTGCAGTGATGCAATCATAGCTCACTACAGCCTTGGATTCCTGGGCTCCAACAGTCCTCCTACCTCAGCCCCAAAGTAGCTAGGATTACAGGTGTGCGCCACCATGCCCGGCTAATTATTAAAATTTTCTTGTAGAAGTGGAGTCTTGTTATGTTGCTCAGAATGGTGTATTTAAGCCTTTTGAGACATTTTGCTATATGACATCTAGCAGGATGCCCTCAGAAATCTGTGAGTAATCCTGTTTCCTCACTCCCATGCACACACTCTATTACTAACTTTGTAATTTGATTGATGAAAACTGCAAAACATTGTTTTAATTTGTATTTATGAGATTAGTCGAGTTGAATATTCTTATATTTCTATTGGCCATAATATTTCTTCTTTTGGGAACTGCCATTCACACCTTCATTAGCCAACTGAAAATTTGGAGTGTCTACTTCGCATCCACAGAATACTAGTCCCATGTCTGCTATAAGTGTAGTAAAATTTTTACCAGGTTTTTATTTGCATTTTAATTTTATTTTTTAATGCATAATGCAGGTGTTTCAAAAATTGGTATTTTTATTTATAGCTTCTGCCTTTTATGGTTTAGTGCTTACAAGTTTTTGTTGTTGTTGTTGTTGTTTGAGACAGGATCTTGCTGTGGCACCGAGACTGGAGTTCAGTGATAAGATCCTGGCTCACTGCAGCCTCGACTTCCTGGGCCTAAGCAATCCTCCTACCCCAGCCTCCCAAGTAAATGAGACTATAGGTTCACACCACCATACCTGGCTAATTTTTTTGCCCGGTGAGACAGGGTTTCACCATGTTGCACAGGCTGGTCTTGAATTCCTGGTCTCAGGTGATTCTACTGGCCTTGGCCTTCCAAAGTGCTGGAATTACAGATGTGAGCCACCAGTGCTTACAAGCCTTATCTACACAAAATCAAAATCTTTCATCCAGTTGGAACTTATTTTGTGCACAATATGAAGTGAAGACATGATTTTAATATTTATTTCCAAAGTATATAAACCTTTAGGTGGGCCCTAATTGTGAGGAGACTCAAATTCTCTTTGGAGAACTGTGTTTGGACTTTGTTCTGTGGTGATACATCAAAGGTGTGGGAGCTGGAAAGTCACACTGGCCGTACTTTCACTCATGTTGTAGTGAACTACAGGGGGTTTCAAAGCTGAGTGGCAAGAGGACTGGTAGGTGGTGGTGGGAAAGTGGCAAAAGCTAGAGGAAATCATAGTGTTTCAATGACTGTTGAATGATTTTACGCTGCTCTTTTGAGTCTAATTGCCCTCTCTTTAAGATAGTACTAGAAGTATTAACATTTCCATATGAAGTCATTACAACATCAACAAGTTTGAAATACCTTTAACTCAATAACTAACTCCTCCTCCTCCCACTCCTTCTGTCTCCCACTCTCACCTTTTTAAAATGAAACTAGATCTGCCAGGCACAGTGGCTCGTGCCTGTAACACCAGGCACTTTGGGAGGCAGAGGTGAGAGGATTCCTTGAGCCCAAAAACTCAAGTCTGGGCAGCGTAGAGACCCCTGTCTCTAACATATATAAAATTAGCTGGGCATCCTGATACATTCCTGTAGTTCCAGCTACTTGGGAGACTGAGGCAGGAGGATTGCTTGAGCCTGGGAAGGCGGCAGTGAGCCGTGTTTGCTCCACTGCCCACCAGCCTGGGTGACAGAGTGAGACCGTGTCTCGATTAATCAATCAATCAATCAATCAACTAGACCTAGAACAGAGATTCCTACCACAGGATTACTAGCTAGGGGACCTCAGGTGAATTCTTTAATTCACCTGTGCAATCTCTTATCTGTACAATGAAGATGGTAATACTACCTAGCTCATGGATTGTATTATCCTATGATATGGATACCTGTGTCCTTAGTTACTGTTTTTTGATTACATAAAGTATTAATGAACAATATTTATTTGTCATTTAAATTGTTTCCTGACTATATGATATACATATTTCAAGGTTATATTAATTTGAATATTTTTTCAGTTTAGGAACATGACATGTATATTATTTTTGTGCACTTTTCGCGATGGTACCATGAACAATTAGTCACTTCACAAGCACTTTGGCTGCTTGCTTACTATTTTGATTAGCAGGGAAAAGTAATTTACTCGTGGCCTGAAGGGGCTGCCCATACAGAGTGCACACAGGGCAGTGAGATGTGATGTAAGTGCAGTAAAATCGCAGGGTTGGCAGATCTTCTTCTGTAAAATGCTTCTCATCTTGAGAGCGTTCAGCAACCATTTTTGAACACATTGTGTTAGGGAGTGAAATAACAGACCTTAGAAGTTGGATTATGATCTCCATTTTACAGACGAACATGCAGAAACCCAGAGAGGAAAAGCAACTGGCCCACATGGTAAAGCTGTGTGTCCCACCCTGGCTTTGTCTGTCTCTAGAGCAGGAGCTTCCTTCTGGAGGCCTGAGGATGCATCAGTCTCCAAAGCAAGGCTGTTCAGAGGCCCCTCTCTAGGGAACTGTGCAGCACAAGACTTTTATCTTGGACTTCTGGGAAACACGTTGCCCTCTTCTAGCACAGATCTTACGGAGGATCTCTAGAACGTTTATTTCTTATTTTGACTATTCATCACAACAAACTCCAGTATATTTTATCTGCCATTCTCCCACATCATTTTTTAGTTGCCTGAATTTGGAGAGAAGGGTTGGTACAGAGGAATAGAAAATACACATGTGCGGGCCTGCTAAGTGTACTGAGCAAAGCACATTCATCTACACTATATTATCTAATTGGTTTTTGTTTTTCTTTTTGAGCTTTTAAAAAATGGTGAGATATTACACAAGAAAATGAACACAATAGAAAACAATGGTTTATCACAAAGAGAAAATCTGAGAAGCCATCACCAAGGTTAAAAAGTAGAATGTTGCTAGCATCCCGACTGCCCTGGTACTGCCTGCCCACTCACCATCACCGTCCCACTCCCAAGATGGCTACTCTCTGGACTTCTATGGTTATTACTTTCTTCTGTTTATTTGTAATATACCAGCTGAGCCTACGTTCATAAGCACCACAGTTTTTGAACTTTGTGTGATGAAATCATACAGTATGTACCCCTCGGTGTCCAGCTTCTTCGCTCAACATTATGTTTGTGAGACATTCATCTGTGTTGCTCCCCAAAGCTGACGGTTTAAGTCTCGGGGTCCAGCATTATTCTTTAAAACGTAGAAAGAGCAAGAGTGTTAAGTAAGCAGTTGGTTAAGTTCCGCAAAAGTTGCCAATCCAGGCGGCTTCAGTCCAGGACGCTCTTCCGGAGCAGTGTCTTTTAGCGCCCGGAGAAGTGAGGCCTGGGTTTGGGGTCCAAGTCCGAGGCTGCCCTGGAGCGGGTCCCGCAAGGCGGGTGCACTTGAGGTGGGCGCCACGGTGCTGTGGGCTCCTATAGGGCTGAGGCGCGGGAGAGGAGGGGCCGGGGAGGGCGCGCGGCTAGTTGCTGGGCGACGGAACGCGTCTTTTCTTCTGTGGAACCAGTCGAGCCCTCCCGGCCCCTCGGCACCGGAAGGGCCTGTTGGACACCGGCCGAGCGGCGAGGCCAATCTCACCGCCACCTGCATGGGAGCTGAGGCGCCATCGAGGCCGGGTGAGAGGAGGACGCGGCCTGGGGCGCGGTGACTTCGTGCGGGCGCTTTGCGAAGGAGAGGTGCGTTGTTTGGGCGGAGCGGTTGTCCCCTCTGTTCCGCGTCGCTAATCCGTTGTGGCAGGTTCACCCCGGCAGAAATCAGGGTAGAAGGGGCTGGGGCACTGGGGCTGGAGTTTGGGCTGCCTTTCGTGGGAGAATGCGCACGGGATGAAGAGGAGCTGGGAGAATTGAGAACCTGGTGGAAGGGAGAGGTAGGTGCACGACGCCAGACCGGGCTGTGGGGACAGGAGAAAAAGAGGCTAGGAAGGAGAAAGAGGGGGATTCAAAGAGACTTCGGGAGGTGAAAGGTCACAGTGGAGGTACTTTAATTTCCATCTACCTGACCTCTGCTGTCCCTTTATAGGGCAGCTTGTTTTGAGTAAACCTTAACCACCATTAGGTGACTGCTCCCACTAGGGTCAATGTGTGTAGTTTCAGAATAGAGAGCAGTTTCCTGAGTTTGGCTCTAACTCCTTGATGGACGATGAGACACTGTGGGCTTAATGCCAGGATTGTTGGCATTGAAGCCCAGAGATCTACAATGGAACTATTGCAAACTACTGTTGCAGAAATTCAAAGGAGATCAATAGTTTTTTTTTTTTTTTTTAACATGCAAATCTCAAAGTTGAACAAATTGCTTTTTTCTTATCTACAACTTTATAGAGGCATAATTTATATTCAGTAAACTGCACAAATGAACAGTTGTACAATGTACAAGGTACGAGTTTTGACAGATGCATACACCTTTGAAACATTTCCTGCAATCAATATAACTGAATCTTTTCATTCTTCTGCCCTCTTTGCTCTTCATCCCTGCTTTTCGCCCACACCCTGCAACCAGTCACATATCTGCTGTGTGACACTATAGAATAGGTTGCATTTATTAGAATTTTATATGCAAGAAAGCATACAGTATATGCCCATTTGTGTCTGGCTTCCTTACTTGGCATAATGATTTGCCATGACCTTTTCCTTGATTACTGTAGCTTACTGTAGTAGGTTTTGAAATTGGATAGTGCAAGTCCTCCAGCCTTTTCTTTTTAAAAATCACATTGGTGATTTTAAGTCATTTGAATTTATGTATACATTTTAGATTCGGCTTGTAATTTCTATTTAAAACCCTGCTGTATTTTTTATTGGGATTGCATTGACTCTGTAGATCTATTTGGAAGAATTGTGATTTTAAGAATATTGAGTTTTCCAATCTATGGACCTGGTATGTCTTCATTTATGTAGATCTTTAATTTCTGTAAATAATGTTTTGTAATTTTCAGTGTAGAGATTTTGGGCATTTTTTGTTACATTAATTCCTAAATGTTATGTTTTCTGGAGGCACTAGTGTAAGTGGAATTTAAAAAATATTTTCCAGTTGTTTGCTGCTACTATATAAACATGGAACTGATTTTGTATGTTGCTAACTGTGTATTGTGCAACCTTTATATTTTCACTCATTAGTCCATATAGATTTTTGTAGATTCCTCAGGATTTTTACCCTAAAAATTATGTTATCTGCAAATAGGGACACTTTAACCTTTTCCTTTTCAATCTTTATTACTTTTATTTCTTTGTCTTGCCATATTGCAATGGCTAAGACCTTCAGTATGATGTTGGATACGCATGAAAAGAGTGAGACATTTTTTCCTTGTTTCCAACTTTAGGAGGAAAGCATAAATAAAATGTTGCTGTAAAGTTTTTGTAGATTTTCTTAATTAGATTGAGGACATTCCCTATGATTCATAGTTTGCCTAAAGCTACTAATTTATTTTTATCCTGAATGGTTGTTGAATTATTTCAAATATTTTTTTCACTACCAAAATAATCATATTGTTTTCATGTACTCTGTTAATATAGTGAATTATATTGATTTTCAAATAAATATAATAAATCAAGATACTTAAATCAATTTTTCAACCCTTGGATAAATCTATTTGGTCAACATGTATTATCCTTTTCAAAAATATATTTTTGGATTTGATTTGCTAATATTTTGTTAATGATTTTTGCATGTATGCTCATAAGGAATATTAGTATGTAATGTTCTTTCTTTTAAAAAAGCCTTTGTCAGGTTTAGTATTATGGTTATGTAGGTATCATAAAATAAATTTTCCTTCCTCCTCTATTTGCTGAAATAAATGTATGTAAGATGGGTGTTATTTCTTTCTTGAATATTTGAGAGAACCATCCAGGGCTGGAATTGTCCTTGTGGTAAGATTTTTTGATAACAGATAAAATTTTTTAAAAATATAGAGCTATTCAGATTTCCTGTTTCTTGTGTTAATTTTGTTAAGTTGTAATTTTCAGAATTGCCCATTTCGTCTAAATTGTTAGATGTTGGTGGTGCAGTGTTGTTTATCACATTTTTAAAATTGTCCTTTAGTATCTTTAGGTTCTGTAGTGAAATCCTCTCTTTCATTCCTGATATTGGTGATTTTTGTTCTCTTAAACAGTATAGTCAGATGGGTTTCTAAATTTTGTTGAAATTTTAAAAGAACCAACTCTTGACTTAGTTAATTTTCTCAATTCTTTTTTTGTTTTCCATGTGATTGATTTATATCCTTATATTTATTATTTCTTTCCATTACTTTGAGTATATGTTATTCTTCTTTTCCTAGATTCTTAATGTGGAACTTTAGGTTATTGATTTTAGACCTTTCTTATTTTTGATTTCATCATTTAGGGTATAAGTTTCCTTCTAAACACTGCTTCAGCTACACCCCACACTTTCTGATATGTTGTGTTTTCATTATTATTCAGTCTAAAATATATTCTATGATTTAATAATATCTTTTGTTTTCAATTTACTTACCTGTCGGCTTTTTAGTTGCACTTCTTTGCATTACTTTAAAAATGGTTTCTCTAGTAATTACAATACACATCCTTAACATTTCAAAGTCTACTTAGAGTTAATATTGAACTAGTTCACATAAAATGCAGAAACTGTACAACCATATAGTTCTTTTGCCCACGGCTATCCCAGTCTTGTCTTTTTGGTTCTTGTTGTATGTACTGCACCTACTTACATAAACATTCCACAGCACAATATTATACTTTTTATATATTATTTTTAAACTTAAGAGAAAAAAAGTAGCTTCATTTACTTACTCAGACATTTGACATTTGTCATCTTCATTCATTTTTAAAGATTTAAATTTCCTTCTGGTATCATTTCTCTTCTGCCTGAAGACCATTCTTTAGCATTTCTTGTAATTTCTATTGGCTGGTGAGTAATTCTCTTAGATTTTTTGTTTTATCTGAATATGTATTTTGTTTACCTTTTAAAAAAGAATATGCATGCTAGATATAGAATACTTGGTTGACAGTTTAAATTAATCAATTTATTTATTTATTTATTGAGACAGAGTCTTGCTGTGTTGCCCAGGCTGGAGTACAGTGGCACAATTTTGGCTCACTACAGCCTTTGCTTCCTGGGTTCAAGAAGTGTTCTTGCTTCAGCCTCCCAAGCAACTGGGATTACAGGTGCCCAGCACCATGCCCAGCTAATATTTGTATTTTTAGTAGAGATGGAGTTTCACCATGTTGGCCAGGCTTGTCTCAAACTCCTGACCTCAAGAGATCTGCCTGCCTGGGCCTCCCAAAGTGCTGGGATTACAGGCATGAGCCACTGCACCTACTCTGGGTTGACAGTTAAAAAAAATCTTTTAGCATGTTACAAATCCTGTTTCCCTGTCTTCTGTTCTTAGGGGTGTCTGATGAGAAGTCCATGGTCTTTGAATTATTGTTTTCCTGTCAATAACATGTTGTTTCTCTCTGTCTGCTTTTGAATTTTATCTTTGAATTTGTTTTTTATTGCCTTACATATGATTTTCTTTACATTTATTCTGATTGAGTTTCACTGAGCTTCTTGAATTTATAAATTTGTCTTTCTTCAAATTTAGGAAGTTCTCAAACATAATTATTTTTTATTTTTTGAGACAGATTCTCTCTTTGTCACTCAGGATGCTAGAGTGCAGTGGAGCAATCATTCTCCTTTTTCCTTGGGATACTAATTATCTGAATGTTAGTGCTTTTAGGTATTATCCTTACAGGTATCTCAGGCTTTCTTTTTTCTCTTTTCTTATAATGGATAATTTCTGTGCATTTATCTTTAAACTCAGTTACTCTTTTCTCTGATATCTCCATTTTCCTAATCAATTTTTTTTAAAAATATATTTTCAGGTATAAAATTTCTGCTTTTTTTTTTTAATTTCTCTGCCAAGATTTTCTTTTTATTAATCTCTAGCATATTTTCCTTTACTTCATTGAGCATAGTTATAATGGTTGCTTTAATGTCCTTTTCTAATAATCTCAACATCTGAGTCATTTCTGGAATGGGATCTGTTCAATTTTCTTTTTCTTTTTATTAATCTCTAGCATATTTTCCTTTACTTGATTGGGCATAGTTATGAGAGTTGCTTTAATTTAAGTCCTTTTCTAATAATCTCAACACCTGAGTCATTTCTGGACTGGGATCTGTTTATCATCTTTACCTCTGAGAATGAGTCAATTTTCCCAAGTCTTTTCATGCCAAGTATTTTTGGACTATATCCTAGATATTGTGAATGTTTTGTCATGTAGAGTCTAGGTTCTGTCATATCCTTTCTGAAGAATGTTGTTGTTTCCCATTTAGCAGGCATTTCACCAGTCAGTTAAACTCACTGTAAGACCTGTCTTACTCTGTGGTTGGTGGTTCAGTTCAGCTCTTTAAGCCTTTGCTGTGCTACTTTGAGTTTGTCTTGCATATATATGAATCAAAGGTCAGTCGGAGATATGTGGGGTTTAGAAGAATTTGGGGATTATCTTCTCTGGGTCTATTCCCTCCAGAGTTTCTCTCTCAGTTCTCAGTGATGTTTGTTGTCTGGGCTCCTTTCCCTGATTCTTATGGCTAGAATAATGAAGGGCTTCCTATCAATGTTTTTGACACTTGCACTATGCCATTCTGCAGTTATGGACTGTGTTTGAAGAAAAACCACAATAAACCAGAAACTTCTCTCCAGACCAGTTTACACAAATGTTGACTTTCCTCCACGATCTTCCTGTTTTATTTACTCTGAAGAATTCTTAGGTCAATAAAAAAAATTTTGTCCTGACTTTATATGTTGTTGTGAGGAATTAGTCTGTAAAGATGCATCTGTGAATTAGCCAGGCATGGTGGTGGCTCCCTGTAGTCCCAGATACTCAAGAGGCTGAGATAGGAGAGTGGCGTGAACCCAGGAGGCAGAGCTTGTAGTGAGCCGAGATCATGCCACTGCACTCCAGCCTGGGCCACAGAGTGATACTCCATCTCAACACTGCACTCCAGCCTGGGCGACAGAGTGATACTCCATCTCAGAAAAAAAAAAAAAAAAAAAAGATGCATCTATGGCTCTTCAACAAATTGCTTTTGAAACTGAGAGCAGGCAACATTTTAACATGACAGAAGTATGATGACCATTAAACACACACACACACACACACACACACACACACACACACACACACACATCGTTTTATTTTTATTTACTCTTTAAAAATTTTTATTTAAGACAGTCTTTGTCACCCAGGCTGGAGTGCAGTGGCACAATGATGGCTCACTGCAGCCTTGACCTCCTGGGCTCAAGCAATCCTTCTACCTCAGCCTCCTGTCTAGCTGGGACCAGAGGCATGTGCCACCATGCCTGGTTAATCTTTTATTTTTTGTAGAGATGGGGTCTCCCTATGTTGCCTTCTCTGGTCTTGAACTCCTGGGCTCAAGCGATCCTCCTGCTTCAGCCTTGCAAGTAGCTGGGACTACAGGCATGTGCCACCATGCCTGGTTAATCTTTTATTTTTTGTAGAGATGGGGTCTCCCTATGTTGCCTTCTCTGGTCTTGAACTCCTGGGCTCAAGTGATTCTCCCTTCTTGGCCTCCCAAAGAGCTGGGATTACAAGATGAGCCACTGTACCTGGCCACATTTTGTTTTTAAATTTTGGCTTTTTAAGCAATTAAAGGGAGTCCAAGAAGGGAAGATAGAAAATGGGGAGAAGAAAAAAGCAGGGGAGTATTTTGTTGTTTCATTAGCTGTTATGTATTTATATATGTATGTATTTTTGAATGTAAGTATACATTCACAAGGGATATAGGCATATTCTAGGTGACTGTTATAAAGGGCTGAGGTTTTATAGTTATTGAAATTTCTGTGAGCTTTTGAATAGCTTAGAGAGAAACCTCTTCTGAGCCTGAAAAATAGCATTTTTTCTATTTTCTATATCCTTTTAAATGAGCATATGTAAGTGGTTTTTACTATTATTGATATTAACAGGATTAAAGGCAGCAAAACAAGTATAGAAAGTGCAGAAAAATAGAAATAAATCAGTTTTCCCATTCTTTTAGCAAAATTATTAATATGTTTATATATTTTTTTTGAGGCTTTCTTTGTAAATGACAAAGAGGGCACAAACAGATCTCATTTCTCCCACTGATATTTCAAAAGCAAGTATTGTTTTCAGAATATTTTTGTTTTCCTTGCAAGGCTGAAGATTTCACTAAATGAGGTAGATTGTCCTTGGGCTAAGAAGTTTCTTTTGGAACTTTAGTACTGTGCATTGGAAATTGACATTGGCCTGAAGTTTAGGAAGTATGTCAATTGAGATGATATTTGATTATGGACCTAGGAAAACCCAAATCTTGTTCTTAATAGGTTATCCTTCTCAGTGTGGTCCCCTGACTACATATAGGAAGAGGTCAAGGTCAGGTAATCCATATTACTTTCTGGGCCCATTCCTAATGTAATACTCTGATGAGTTAGGCCTAACATATGCAGACTGCTTTCCCTTTGTGAGGTGGGTTTGTGTAGCTTGGAACCAAGTCATGTGGTAATCTGCTCCATTTATTTCGACTTTAGTTATAGTCTAGAGCAAAGTTTTGGATTTTTTGTTCCAATAGGAGAAATAGACACAACTGCAAGAACAAGAGAGCAACCTGCAATGGTCTAGAGAATTCAAGTGGGCAGCCCTGCCTGAGTCTGTAGCCATTTTTGGCTGGAGAACTTTCTTCTGATGGCTGACCTGGCCTTGTGAGAGAGAAGAAAAGGCTGGCTCTTGACCCTTCTGACTACTTCACTGCTCAGGCCTTGAACCTCCTGGCAGAAGAGAAAGGAAAAGGCATAGACAGATTTTTAAGAGCATTCTGTCCCATTTTAAAGGGTAGGGTAAATATAATCAGCCTGGTTTGTGAGCTGCCTATTTGACACATCATGTAGATGAATACTTTCTCCTTCAGAGACAACTACATTATTTTTTCCCTTGGTATCTCCAAGCTAGAACTAGTCTCTCTTAGTAAATTGCTCCTTTGAAAAAGAGAACATGCTATTTTCTCACAAGAATGAATGTTTAAAAGTCATTTTATGTATTTTGTGTTGTAGGAGTGGGTAGGGGAATAAAGGCACTTAGCTTTGATGGACTGGCCCATGAAGCACTGGTATACCACTCATCTTGAATGCACAATAGAAGTTCCTGTTGAATTTAGAAGTTCTATTTCCTGTTGGTTTAACTTTAGATAGAAAGAGCAACTTTCCTGTTAAGAACTCATGGGAATGTACTAAGAAGTGTTAAACAATGAACAGTTGTTAAACTTCAATAGCAAACAAAAGGCCTGGGAGAAGTGAGAAAGCAGGAACTAAGAAATAAAAGGGAAGTGTGAGTGGGAGAGTCAAGTCAGATTCTCATCAGGTACTAATGTACTTCTGGTCTGTGCTCTGTTCCAGTTACTACCTTTCAACCTTTTGCAGGAAGAAATGCAGATTGTGTTGATATGAACATATTGCCACCTGTGCAAACAATAACAGCCAAAATGCTGGGGGAGGGGGTGCGATTATACAGCATTTTTTAAAGTAGGGAAACTTTCTTAAGGGCTTTAGAAATAATTTCTATTGTTCATATCCTGTGGTCTGGAAAACTGGCAACAGATAATTTTCACTATTTAATATGAACCCTTCATATGGATAGAATTGAATTGTCCAAGGTCTAGTCAGTGGTGGAGCTAGGTAAAGAAGCCTATTGATTCCCAGATATGATGAGCTCTTCATGTAGCGGGGTCTTCAATTAAAAGCAATAAGACTATGTTTGGAGGATAAACAGAAGATTTTCTTCATACTATCAAACATCATGATAAATGAATAATTACAAATGTAAAGATAATTATTTCATGAATTGATATGAGTCCAACTAAGAAATGTAGATAAGTGATAAAAATGCAAAGTAAAATAAAAATATATGTTCCACATTTAAGTTTTAAGTCCATATGGATTTATTTGGGTACCTGTCATGAAATACACCAAAAAATTGCACCAAATAGCTGTGTAGTAGTCTCAGCACAATTTATTGAAAAATTATTTTATCATCAATTTAATGCTGCCTTTATAATATAACTAATATTATATTTCATCCTTTTTCTCACTTTCTCAGTGTAGCTATTGATTTTAGCAGGAGTTTTCCAATTCTAATTCTTGTATCTGTAAACCTTTTATTTATCTGGTTGCTCTTCATTGAGCAAGAAGTGCTGCCTCATTTCTGTTTTTCTTTCTTTTTTTGTCTAATCCAGCCTGTTTATTATTTCAAATGAATTCAGAATTACCTTTCAAAGTTCAAAATATCATTTTCAGAGTTTTGCATTGGCATGAAACCAACACAGTATTTTGGGAAGGCCTGATATAATTAAAATATTTGGTCTTTCCATCAAGGAACATTAACTTCCTATTTAGTTGAATCTTTCTTCAATATCCTTCAGTAAAATTTAAAAATTTTAATCATGTAGTTTCAGTACATGTTTTTGTTAGGTTTATGGCCAGATACTTACTTTAAAAATATTGCAAATGAAATTTTACCATTATAGTAAAAACATTGTTTTACATCTGTTGCCCAGGCTAAAGTCCATTATGTTTTTGATGGGACCATTTTGGTATAAAGAAATTATTGGGGGATATATATAAAATATATACTATATATAAGTATATATATAGGCATCTTTCTGGGAGAGGGCTGGAAAATTACTGAAAATTAATCTAGAGGTTAATTCATAAACAAAAAAATGGAAAAAATAATATTTTAGGGACTTTTTCAGTAATTTACCAATGAAG
>NW_012113030.1:2877226-2879455 GCF_000951035.1 Colobus angolensis palliatus
ATATTATAATATATATATTTTAAATTCAAATCCCTTGCAGAATCCTATTAGAGTTCTAGTGTGGGTGTTTTCAGTAGATAATCATACCTGGAAATAATGATGACATTCCAGAGATATTTCTGCCTTACTGTTTTATTTATTTTCAAAGAAACTTGACCTTGGGTGTTCTCTAAAGACTTATTATTCTTCTAGTTCATTGTATTTTGTTTTACTTTCATTGTTTTACCCTGATTTCTTGAAATGCTCTTCTTGGTGTGTTCTGTGGAACACTGTCCTCTTCATTTTTCTAACTCTCTGATTGCTCTTGCCCCTGTCGCCTCACACAGGTAAGTATGCCACAGAACCTACCATTCGTCCCCTGTTTATATTTACTGCTAGCCTGGCTTTGGGTAATGATCTTTTAAGATTTCAAAATGTACTTATGATCATAGCTAGCTGGCCCTGCTGAATAACAGATTTTTTAAAAATTGTAGTTAAAATCCACATAACAAAATTTGTCCTCTTAAACATTTTTTTTTTTTGAGACGGAGTCTCGCTCTGTCGCCCAGGCTGGAGTGCAGTGGCTGGATCTCAGCTCACTGCAAGCTCCGCCTCCCAGGTTTACGCCATTCTCCTGCCTCAGCCTCCCGAGTAGCTGGGACTACAGGCGCCTGCCACCTCGCCCGGCTAGTTTTTTGTATTTTTTAGTAGAGACGGGGTTTCACCATGTTAGCCAGGATGGTCTCGATCTCCTGACCTTGTGATCCGCCCGCCTCGGCCTCCCAAAGTGCTGGGATTACAGGCTTGAGCCACCGCGCCCAGCCTACTCTGCTTCATTATTAAGGCCAGACTCAGGCTCCAGCTATCAGATTCTTACTTGTCCTTCCAGGCTTTATTCCTTTTTCTACTCAATATATCAAGTTACTTTTCTGCTAAAAATTTAGAGTGGTTTCCAGTAGCTCACAGAAAAAGTACAGAGAGTGGCACTGAAGGCCTCATAATCTAGCTACAGCCCATCCTGAGGTTTCTCCCATTCCCTTCCTACATGCTGCTGTGGCTTAGATGACACTTTGAGGGAGTGAGCTGGGTAAGGAAGGGGACACCTGGGACCAGTTGGAGAGGGAAGGGGAAACAGCTGTCAAGCCACACGAGCTGGAATTTGGCCCTTGCACTGACAGACCCTTCATTTTTCTTTTTTTCTGAGAAACTGCAAATCTGAATTGGTATATGAAAATCTTCCGATTTAAAATAGTTGGCTATGAATTAAGATTGTGGGAGTAAGCCAGAATGGTTGCTCACGCCTGTAATTTCAACACTTTGGAAGGCTGAGGTGGGAGGATGGCGTGAGCCCAGGAGTTAGAGACCAGCCTGGGAAACACAAAGAGACGGAATCTCTACAAACAAAGTATTAGCTGGATGTGGTGTAACACATTTGATCGCAGCTACTCAGGAGGCTGAGGTGGGAGGATCGCTTGAGCCCAGGAGGCCGAGGCTGCACTAAGCCATGCTCATGCCACTGCACTCCAGCCACTTGGGCAACAGAACGAGATCTTGTCTCAAAAAAAGAAAAAATTGTTGAAATACTCTGAACAATATGGGCTGAATGATCCAGGCCTCAGGCCACAGTTTGTGGCCTTCATTCTGTTGTAGCAGGGGTCCTGGGGATTTTCTAAGCTATGCTTAGGTATGATACTACTTGCCTGGAAGTGGAACATTACATTAGAATTTAAAGAAATGTTAAAAGGAATCCAATAGAGGTTTGGGAAACTTCCACAGAAAAAAATGACTGCTTTAGAGGTTTTTCATGGTTCTTGTGAAAGGGCCAATAGGTGGACATAAAATTACATGATAATATTATCCACTTGTGCCTCAAGGAGCACAGTGAGGTTCTATTATGAGAAGCTTTGCTCAGCTGGAATTTTATTCCAGTTTTGTTTTATATTTATGTATATACGCACACCACACATATGATTGTTTTGGGGGCTTACTTTACAGGTCAAATTTGTCAAGATGTCCACGATCCCGAGGCACTTTGGCCTGAAATACAAAGAGGAATCTTATATGTTTAAAGAGCTTGAGAAGGTTCGGCAGGAAACTAAAAAAGATTTTCTCCGATTCAAGCAGAAGTTGGCCTCCAAGCCGGCTGTAGATGAAAGCCCAGTCCACAGCCTCTATGTCCCCGGCGCGGCCCGCCCCGCGCGCGTTTCCTGCGCCGCAGCCCGGACGTCGAGAGGGTCCCCTCCGGCTAAA
>NW_012113030.1:2880000-2886019 GCF_000951035.1 Colobus angolensis palliatus
AGGAGCCCAGGAAGAGCAGGAGAGCTGGCCGCCCAGCGACGCGAGGGAGGCCGCCTGGCAGGCGCTGCTGCCCGCCCGCGTGATCCCCACGTCCGTCGAAGAGATCATCGCCTCGCTGCAGTCCGAGGCCCAGTTGGCCTCCGACCAGATCATCACAGAGCTCATACGGAGCATCCTTGGCCAGAACTACGATATTAGAATGGAAGTAGGTGAACCAAAACCAGAGTAATATTTCTCCCAAATGCAATTTGGGGTACATTACGTATGTAAGAGTAGTTTATTATGGATACTATTTCAGTGCATAGGGTGTCATGTATTATAACACAAAAACACTGGGGTGTTATTCAACTTCTTTGCATTTTGTTTGAATTTTCCATTTGAATTTTTGAATTTTCTGTCTAGGGAGTGTGTCCTCTTTTCAAAGTGAAGGAAACTGAGCGATGATCCCAAAAACTGATTTAGAGAACATTAGCTGAAGACTTCAGTAATAGGTCACTAAGTAGCCTTACCCTTCAAAGGTTTTGTGATTATTTAGTATTAAAGGAACAGGCATTTTATGTGAAAAACTCTTTTTTTCTGTTACAGTTTAATATTATTAGTAGTAAATTAAAGTAAAAGTGCATTTATATTCTAAGAAGATCAGCATATTACAATTTATAAGAATTCTGTATTTTCAGTGAAAATCATTCTCTTGAAACATTTTAAAAAATATTTTCTAGGTCTTCCCAATCATAGAGATTTGTAAGTGCTTCTTGTGTGCCAAACTGACACACTATACGTGCATTTTTGTCCCCATGACAACCCTATCAGGTCAATAGGTACTAATAAAAGTCCTGTCTGACATGGAGGCCTTCTAGCTTTAGTGAAGTTAAAAAAGATTGGCACAGTGTTCTGGAGCTAATGCATGGCAGAGCTGGGATTCCACCCCAGGCAGTCTCATGTGAGACACTGAGCTGGAACCATGCCCGGGACAGCCCACTGATTCACTATGACTTGTCCTTGGTAGGAAGCTAAGCTAGATAGGGTCATATTTGAGTTTAAGGTATTTTGTCCATTATACAGACTTTGCTGTGGCAGGGACATTGACAGCAAAAGTAGTAACAAGGGAACTTGACCCCCAAAACCCAAAGAAACAAAGAAAGAAAGAAAAATATGAGACACAGTCTTTTTTGAGAATGACAGAAGCAACAAGATTCTGTTACTGTTCTTGGATGCAGCTACAAATATCTTATTAGTACACAGAATACTGCTACTGCATTATGTCTTTAAAATTGTTTCAGCCCCAGAATACACTCTTGGCTGTGATTTAAGGAATGTGACCATAAAGGGAAGCAAAAACAGGTATGAGCAAGAGTCTCTGGTGTTGCCTTTGGCCTAATGTTTGTGGGCAGAGTATGACAAATGTTCTGAGGTGAGACTCACACCTCCCCATTGATACTGAACAAGATCAGGGTTGACTGCTCAGGCAATTTCAAAATGGGTATTTCTAGTTAGATTTTCTGTGAATCTAATAAGAAATCAGGGATGCCCAATGAAGAGCCTTAGCAAAGAGAAGAGAGGCCTTGGCGCCCCTTCTTCTGACATAGGCCCCATGCTCTACGACATAGTTAAGGTACTTGACATGAAGAGGGGATGGTATTAGAAACTGGCTCAGAGGTCCCGTACAGTTGAGGAAAGTTATACCTCAGAGCAGTGTCCCATAAGAAAGTTTGTATTTTGGCAGGCTCAAATGGACTTAGGGATATATGAAGAGAGACTATTAAATGAATAATGAACATTGCAGTGTATTCGGCTCTTCTACCAGAAGTGTTAATTCCTCTTGTGTATTCTTTTTTTTTTTTTTGACAGAGTTGTGCTCTGTCGCCCAGGCTGGAGTGAAGTGACACGGTCTCCGCTCGCTGCAACCTCCACCTCCCGGGTTCACACCATTCCCCTGCCTCAGCCTCCCGAGAAGCTGGGACTGCATGCACCTGCCACTACGGCTGGCTAATTTTTTTGTATTTTTAGTAGAGACAGGGTTTCACTGTGTTAGCCAGGATGGTCTCGATCTCCTGACTTCATGATCTGCCCACCTCGGCCTCCCAAAGTGCTGGGATTACAGGCGTGAGCCACTGCGCCTGGCCCCCCCTTGTGTATTCTTTTTATGGCATTTATCCTACATATTGTTTTATGTAGGAGAGCGGCATGGATCATGGAGCATTAGAATAAAGTGTATCTTGGACAGTATCAGGTGTCTCAGTCCCATCCCTGTCTCTCATTATCTTGATTTTTTGAGTGCAGCCTGGATTTTGTTCTTGGCTTTTAAAATTTTGACACCCCCACCCCACAACAATTCCAGAAGATAGAACTTGCATTTCTTAAAGTAAAAGTGGGTTCAGAAGTTTTATTGGGGTGAAAAACGTACAATGGGGAATTTGTTAAAATGGCAGTGGGTGATAGGTGAGAGACAGTAATAAGAATGCAAGTATGGGCCCGGCGCGGTGGCTTACGCCTGTAATCCCAGCACTTTTGGGAGGCTGAGGCGGGTGGATCACCTGAGGTCAGGAGTTCAAGACCAGCTTGGCCAACATGGTGAAACCCCATCTCTACTAAAAATGAAAAAATTAGCTGAGCGTGGTGGCAGGCGCCTGTAATCCCAGCTACTTGGGAGGTTGAGGCAGGAGAATCGCATGAACCTGGGAGGTGGAGGTTGCGGTGAGCCAAGATCATGTCATTGCACTCCAGCCTGGGACACAACAGCGAGACTTTGTAAAAAAAAAAAAAGTGGTATCCAAATTATGATTTGAAAAAATTCTTAAGATTAGAATAAGAATGTTTGTTTTAAATGTTTGGGGATTATGTTAATGATGTTCTTTCCAGGAAAAACAAGGAACATGATTCTTCCCTTTAGAAATCATAACTTGCAGCCACATAGCAATCCTTAGAGGGAAGCTGAGAGGTAAGATGATCTTGGCAGGCTGGACTGTCTTTGTTGAGAACTTGTTAAAGAACATTCCACATGCAGCACTTGGAGGTCCATAGTTACATGGGCCTGGAGTTGCAAAGAATGCGGAGGGTTAAACTTAGCTGTCAAATGTCAGACATCTAAACCAGGATTTCTCAACATTGGCACTCTTGACATTTTGGGCCACTTAATTTTTCATCGAGGTTGGCTGTCCTCTGAATTGTAGGATGTTTCAAGGGATCCATGGCTTCTGCACACTAGATACTAGCAGCACCTTCCAAGTCATAACAATAAAAAATGTCTCCAGATGTTGCCAGATGAGCCCTTGAGGCGGGAGCAAAATCGTGCCATCCTCTTTTATCCAATCGAGAACCACTGACCTAAACAGTATGCATATACCTTGGCAGTAGAAATGTTATGTATGTTTGTTTGTTTTGCTAAGACATTCAATAGTATCAGTCACAAAGATATATTCTAATTACATGAGGCTGGGATTCACAGACCACTTTCTAGATGTTAATTGGAGGATGAAGTATCCAGGTGGTCCTTGCTTCTGTCATGCATAGTTGTTTTTGATCATACAACTCAAAAGGAAAATGGCTTAATGTGACCTAGATAAGAGAGAATTCATAGTCCAAGTCTCCTATAAGCAAATAATATACAGTCTACAAAAATGTTATGTCATAAAACTTATGCTTATGTTTGCCTCAGGGAAGATGAAATAGATATCCGTTTTCTCTATTCTTCCTGCTAAGTGAAACTAACTATAAACCCTGAACATTATATATAAAACAAATATCAGAAGACTCCAAAATGTGAATAGAAGACAGCACATCTAGGGACTTTGGGACACAAGGAATGACCTGGTGGTGAATTCTCTGACTTTTCTTTTTTCCTAATTTCTCCCAGACTTGTAGCTAAAGAAGCTAGTAACATAAGTAGGAATGCCAATGGTTACAACTAGAAAAAGCTGCAACAAAAGCCTGCTCTTTAGCCAAAGGATCAGGAAAGGGGCAACCTAGCAAGACAAAAAGTTTTTAGACAATAACTGTGTTACTCCAGCTAAATACTGCAGAAAAAACTGTGGCCCCACTCCCACCCTACCCATCAAGCCTGGATGGGGAGCCTGTATTTCTGATATAATTTGGATATTTGTCCACACTCAAATCTTATGTCAAATTATAATCCTCAGTGCTGCAGGTGGGGCCTGGCGGGAGGTGTTTGGGCCATGGTGGGATCTCCCATGGCTTGGTGCTCTCTTTGCAATGCTGAGAGAGTTCTTGCAAGATCTGGCCATTTAAAAATGTGTGGCCCCTCCCCGCCACTCTCTCTTGCTCCTGCTTTCATCCTGTCAAGTGCCTGCTCCCGCTTTGCCTTCCACCATGATTTTTAGCTTCCTGAGGCCTCCCCAGAAGGTGATGCCAGAGCTGTGCATCCCGTAGAATCTGTAGAACCATGAGCCAATTAAACCTCTTTTCTTTATAAATTACCAAGTCTCTGTTTTTTTAAATTGTATTAAATCTTTTATTTTTATTATTATACTTTAAGTTCTGGGATACATGTGCAGGGTTGTTACATAGGTATATAAGTGCGATGGTGGTTTGCTGCACCCATCAACCCGTCATCTGCATTAGGTATTTCTCCTAATGCTATCCCTCCCCCAGCTCCCCGCCCCACGACAGGCCCCGGTGTGTGATGTCCCTCTCCCTTGTCCATGTGTTCTCATTGTTCAACTCCCACTTATGAGAACATGTGGTGTTTGGTTTTCTGTTCCTGTGTTAGTTTGCTGAGAATGATGGTTTCCAGTTTCATCCATGTCTCTGCAAAGGACACAAACTCATCCTTTTTTTATGGCTGCATAGTATTCCATGGTGTATATGTGCCACATTTTCTTTATCCAGTCTATCACTGATGGGCATTTGGGTTGGTTCCAAGTATTTGCTATTGTGAATAGTGCTGCAATAAACATACATGTGCATGAGTCTTTATAGTAGAAGGATTTATAATCTTTTGGGTATATACCCAGTAATGGGATCACTGGGTCAAATGGTATTTCTAGTTCTAGATCCTTGAGGAATTGCCACACTGTCTTCGACAATGGTTGAACTAATTTACACTCCCACCAGCAGTGTAAAAGCATTCCTATTTCTCCACATCCTCTCCAGCATCTGTTGATTCCTGACTTTTTGTTTTGCTTTGTTTTGTTTTGAGATGGAATTTCGCTCTTGTTGCCCAGGCTGGAGTGCAATGGTGTGATCTCAGCTCATTGCAACCTCCACCTCCCGGGTTTAAGCAGTTCTCTTGCCTCAGCCCCCCGAGTAGCTGGAATTGCAGGCATGTGCCACCACGCCTGGTTTTTAGTAGAGACAGGATTTTACCATGTTGATCAGGCTAGTCTTGAACTCTTGAACTCAGGTGATCCGCCCACCTTGGCCTTCCAAAGTGCTGGGATGAAAGGCATGAACCACTGTGCCTGGCTTGTTTCCTGACATTTTAATGATTGTTCTTCTAACTGGCTGGAGATGGTATCTCATCATGGTTTTGATTTGCATTTCTCTAATGACCAGTGATGATGAGCTTTTTTTCATATGTTTGTTGGCCACATAAATGTCTTCTTTTGAGAACTGTCTGTTCATATCCTTCACCCACTTTTTGATGGGGTTGTTTTTTTCATGTAAATTTATTTAAGTTCCTTGTAGATTCTGGATATTAGCCCTTTGTAAGATGGATAGATTGCAAAAATTTTCTCCGATTCTGTAGGTTGCCTGTTCATTCTGATGATAGTTTGTTTTGCTGTGCAGAAGCTTTTTAGTGTAATTAGATTCCAACTGTCAATTTTGACTTTTGTTGCCATTGCTTTTGGTGTTTTAATCATGAAGTCTTTGCCAATGCCTATGTCCTGAATGGTATTGCCTAGGTTTTCTTCCAGGGTTTTTATAGTTTTTGGTTTTATGTTTAAGCCTTTAATCCATCTTGAGTTAATTTTTGTGTGAGGTGTAAGGAAGGAGTCCAGTTTCAGTTTTCTGCATATGGCTAGCCAGTTTTCCCAGCCCCATTTATTAAATAGGAAATCCT
>NW_012113030.1:2886204-2895047 GCF_000951035.1 Colobus angolensis palliatus
TGTTTTGGTTACTGTAGCCTTGTAGTATAGTTTGAAGTCAGGTAGCATGATGCCTCCAGCTTTATTCTTTTTGCTTAGGATTGTCTTGGCTATACGGGCTCTTTTTTGATTCCATATGAAATTTAAAGTAGTTTTTTCTAATTTTTTGAAGAAAGTCAATGGTAGCTTGATGGGGATAGCATTGAATCTCTAAATTACTTTGGGCAATATGGCCATTTTCACAATATTGATTCTTCCTGTCCATGAGCATGGAATATTTTTCCATTTGTTTGTGTTCTCTCTTATTTACTTGAGCAGTGGTTTGTAGTTCTCCTTGAAGAGGTCCTTTACATCCCTTGTAAGTTGTATTCCTAGGTATTTTTTTTTCTCTTTGTAGCATTTGTGAATGGGAGTTCATTCATGATTTGGCTCTCTGTTTGTTATTATTGGTGTATAGGAATGCTTGTGATTTTTGCACATTGATTTTGTATCCTGAAACTTTGCTGAAGTTTCTTATCAACTTAAGGAGATTGTGGACTGAGATGATGGGATTTTCTAAATATACAGTCATGTCATTTGCAAACAAAGACAATTTGACTTCCTCACTTCCTATTTGAATACCTTTTATTTCTTTCCCTTGCCTGATTGTCCTGGTTAGAACTTCCAATACTATGTTGAGTAGGAGGGGTGAGAGAGGGCATCCTTGTCTTTTGCTAGTTTTCAAAGGGAATGCTTCCAGCTTTTGCCCATTCAGTATGATATTGGCTGTGGACTTGTCATAAATAGCTCTTATTATTTTGAGATACGTTCCATCAATACCTAGTTTATAGAGAGCTTTTAGCATGAAGGACTGTTGAATTTTATTGAAGGCCTTTTCTGCATGTATTGAGATAATTACATGGTTTTTGTTGTTGGTTCTGTTTATGTGATGGATTACATTTATTGATTTGAGTATGTTGAACCAGCCTTGCATCCCAGGGATGAAGCCAACTCAATCATGGTGGATAAGCTTTTTGATGTGCTGCTGGACTCAGTTTGTTAATCTTTTCAAAAAACTAGTACCTGGATTCATTGATTTTTTTGAAGGGTTTTTTGTGTCTCTACCTCCCTCAGTTCTGATCTCAGCTTAGTTATTCCTTGTCTTCTGCTAGCTTTTAAGTTTGTTTGCCCTTGCTTTTCTAGTTCTTTTAACTGTGATGTTAGGGTGTAGATTTTAGATCTTTCCTGCTTTCTCCTGTGGACATGTAGTGCTATAAATTTCCCTGTAAACAGTGCTTTAGCTGTGTCCTAGAGCTCCTGGTATATTGTGTCTTTGTTCTCATTAGTTTAGAAGAACTTATTTATTTCTGCCTTCTTTTCGTTATTTACCCAGTAGTCATTCAGGAGCAGGTTGTTGAGTTTCCATGTAATTGTGCAGTTTTGAGTGAGTTTCTTAATCCTGAGTTCCAATTTGATTGCCCTGTGGTTTGAGAGACTGTTTGTTATTATTTCCATTCTTTTGCATATGCTAAGGAGTATTTTACTTCCAATTATGTGGTCAATTTTAGAATATGTGTGATGTGGTGCTGAGAAGAATGTATATCGTGTTGATTTGGGGTGGAGAGTTCTGTAGATGTCTATTAGGTTTGTTTGATCCAGAGTTGAGTTCAAGTCCTGAATATACTTGGTAATTTTTTAATCTTGTTGATGTGTCTAATATTGACAGTGGGATGTTAAAATCTCCCACTATTATTGTGTGGTCATCTAAGTCTTTTTGTAGGTCTCTAAGAACTTGCTTTATGAATCTGGGTGCTCTTGTATTGGGTGCTTATATATTTAGAATAGTTAGCTCTTCTTGTTGCATTGATCCCTTTACCATGATGTAATGGCCTTCTTTGTCTTTTTTGATCTTTGTTGGTTTAAAGTCTGTTTTATCAGAGACTAGGATTGCAACCCCTGGTGTTTTTTTTTTCTTTCCATTTGCTTGGTATATATTCCTCCATCCCTTTATTTTGAGCCTATATGTGTCTTTGCACATGAAATGGGTTTTCTGAATACAGCATATTGATGGGTCTTGACTCTTTATCCATTTTGCCATTCTGTGTCTTTTAATTGGGGCATTTAGCCCATTTATATTTAAGGTTAATATTGTTATGTGTGAATTTGATCCCATCATTGTGATCTAGATGGTTATTTTGCCGGTTAATTGATGTGGTTTCTTCATAGTGCTGATGGTCTTTACAATTTGGTATGTTTTGCAGTGGCTGGTACTGGCTTTTCCTTTCCATGTTTAGTGCTTCCTTTAGGAGCTCTTGGAAGGCAGGCCTGGTGGTGACAAAATCTCTCAGCATTTGCTTGTCTGTAGAGGATTTTATTTCTCCTTCACTTATGAAGCTTAGTTTGGCTGGATATGAAATTCTGGGTTGAAAATTTTTTCTTTAAGAATGTTGAATATTGGCTCCCACTCTCTTCTGGCTTGTAGGGTTTCTGCTGAGAGATCCACTATTAGTCTGATGGGCTTCCCTTTGTGGGTAACCCGACCTTTCTCTCTGGCTGCCCTTAACATTTTTCCCTTCATTTCAACCTTGATGAACCTGATGATTATGTGTGTTGGGGTTGCTCTTCTCAAGGCATATCTTTGTGATGTTCTCTGGATTTTCTGAATTTTTGATGTGCTGCTGGACTCAAGTTTGTTAATCTTTTCAAAAAACTAGTACCTGGATTCATTGATTTTTTGAATTCATTGATTCATTGAATTTTGGCCTGTCTTGCTAGGTTGGGGAATTTCTCCTGGATAATACCGTGAAGAGTGTTTTCCAACTTGGTTCCTTTCTCTCTGTCTCTTTCAGGTACACCTATCAGTCGTAGATTTGGTCTTTTCACATAGTCCCATATTTCTTGGAGGCTTTGTTCTTTCCTTTTCATTCTTTTTTTCTCTAATCTTGTCTTGTTGCTTTATTTCATTAAGTTGATCTTCAATCTCTGATATCCTTTCTTCCACTTGATCAATTCGGGTATTGATACTTGTGTATGCTTCATGAAGTTCTCTTGTGTTTTTCAGCTTCATCAGGTCATTTATGCTCTTCTCTAAACTGGGTGTACTAGTTAGGAATTCCTCTAACCTTTTTTCAATATCCTTAGCTTCCTTACTTTGGGTTAGAACATGTTCGTTCCCACTTTCTGAAGCCTACTTCTGTCAGTTGGTCAAACTCATTATTCTCCATCCAGTTTTGTTCCCTTGATGGCAAGGAATTATGATCCTTTGGAGGAGAAGAGGCATTCTGGTTTTTGAAATTTCAGTCTTTTTTTGCTGGTTTTTCTTCATCTTCTTGGATTTATCTGCCTTTGATCTTTGACGTTGGTGCCCTTTGCATGGGGTTTTTGTGTGGACATCCTTTTGGTTGATGTTGATGTTATTCTTTTCTGTTTGTTAATTTCCCTTCAAACAGTCAAGGCTCTCTGCTGCAGGTCTGCTGGAGTTTGCTGGAGATCCACTCCAGACCCAGTTTGCCTGGGTATCACCAGTGGAGGCTACGGAACAGAAAGATTGCTGCCTTTCCTTCCTCTGGCAGCTTTGTCCCAGAGGTGTACCTGCCAGATGCCAGCTGGAGCTGTCTTGTATGAAGTGTCTGTTTACCCCTGCTTGGAGGTGTCACGCAGTCAGGAGGCACAGGGGTCAGGGACCCACTTGAGGAGGCTGTCTGTCTCTTGGCAGAGCTCGTGTGCTGTACTGGGAGATCTGCTGCTCTCCTCTCTTCAGAGCCAGCAGGAAGGAAGGTTTAAGTCTGCTCAAGCTGCGGCCACAGCCGCCCCTTCCACCAGGTGCTCTGTCCCAGAGACATGGGAGTTTTATCTATAAGCCCCTGACTGGGGCTGCTGCCTTTTTTTCAGAGATGCCCTGCCCAGAGAGGAGGAATCTAGAGAGGCAGTCTGGCTACAGCGGAGCTGCTGTGGGCTCCTCCCAGTTCAAACTTCCAAGCGACTTTGTTTACACTTTGAGAGGAAAGCTGCCTACTCAAAAATCAGTGCCTTAGTAGGGGCAGGCAACCCCCCCTCCACACCCCTACCAACCTTCAGTGTCCCAGGTTGACTTCAGACTGCTGTGCTGGCAGCAAGAGTTTTAAGCCAGTGGATCTTAGCTTGCTGGGCTCCGTGGGGGTGAGATCCAGTGGGCAAGATCACTTGGCTCCCTGGCTTCAGCCCCCTTTCTAGGGGGGTGAATGGTTCTGTCTCGCTGGTGTTCCAGGTGCCACTGGCATATGAAATAAAAACTCCTGAAGCTAGCTTGATGTCTGCCTAAATGTCCACCTGGTTTTGTGCGTGAAACCCAAGGCCCTGGTGGTGTAGGCACCCGAGAGAATCTCTTGGTCTGCAGGTTGTGAAGACCATGGGAAAAAGGTAGTATCTGGGCTGTAGTGCAACATTCTTCATGGCAGAGTCCCTCACGGCTTCCCTTGACTAGGGGAGGGAATTTTCCAACCTCTTGCACTTCCCAGGTGAGGCGATGCCCCATCCTGCTTCGGCTGACCCTTTGTGGGCTGCATCCACTGTCTAACCAGTCCCAATGAGACGAGCTGTGTACCTCAGTTGGCAATGCAGAAATCACCTGCCTACTTCATTGATCTTGCTGGGAGCTGCAGACTGCAGCTATTCCTGTTCAGCCATCTTGCCAGCAGGTATTTCTTTCTTTTTTTTTTTTTTTTTTTTGAGATGGAGTCTCGCTCTGTCGCCCAGGCTGGAGTGAAGTGACACGGTCTCCGCTCGCTGCAACCTCCACCTCCCGGGTTCACACCATTCTCCTGCCTCAGCCTCCCGAGAAGCTGGGACTGCATGCACCTGCCACTACGGCTGGCTAATTTTTTTGTATTTTTAGTAGAGACAGGGTTTCACCGGGTTAGCCAGGATGGTCTCGATCTCCCGACCTCGTGATCCGCCCGTCTCGGCCTCCCAAAGTGCTGGGATTACAGGCGTGAGCCACTGCGCCTGGCCCCCCCTTGTGTATTCTTTTTATGGCATTTATCCTACATATTGTTTTATGTAGGAGAGCGGCATGGATCATGGAGCATTAGAATAAAGTGTATCTTGGACAGTATCAGGTGTCTCAGTCCCATCCCTGTCTCTCATTATCTTGATTTTTTGAGTGCAGCCTGGATTTTGTTCTTGGCTTTTAAAATTTTGACACCCCCACCCCACAACAATTCCAGAAGATAGAACTTGCATTTCTTAAAGTAAAAGTGGGTTCAGAAGTTTTATTGGGGTGAAAAACGTACAATGGGGAATTTGTTAAAATGGCAGTGGGTGATAGGTGAGAGACAGTAATAAGAATGCAAGTATGGGCCCGGCGCGGTGGCTTACGCCTGTAATCCCAGCACTTTTGGGAGGCTGAGGCGGGTGGATCACCTGAGGTCAGGAGTTCAAGACCAGCTTGGCCAACATGGTGAAACCCCATCTCTACTAAAAATGAAAAAATTAGCTGAGCGTGGTGGCAGGCGCCTGTAATCCCAGCTACTTGGGAGGTTGAGGCAGGAGAATCGCATGAACCTGGGAGGTGGAGGTTGCGGTGAGCCAAGATCATGTCATTGCACTCCAGCCTGGGACACAACAGCGAGACTTTGTAAAAAAAAAAAAAGTGGTATCCAAATTATGATTTGAAAAAATTCTTAAGATTAGAATAAGAATGTTTGTTTTAAATGTTTGGGGATTATGTTAATGATGTTCTTTCCAGGAAAAACAAGGAACATGATTCTTCCCTTTAGAAATCATAACTTGCAGCCACATAGCAATCCTTAGAGGGAAGCTGAGAGGTAAGATGATCTTGGCAGGCTGGACTGTCTTTGTTGAGAACTTGTTAAAGAACATTCCACATGCAGCACTTGGAGGTCCATAGTTACATGGGCCTGGAGTTGCAAAGAATGCGGAGGGTTAAACTTAGCTGTCAAATGTCAGACATCTAAACCAGGATTTCTCAACATTGGCACTCTTGACATTTTGGGCCACTTAATTTTTCATCGAGGTTGGCTGTCCTCTGAATTGTAGGATGTTTCAAGGGATCCATGGCTTCTGCACACTAGATACTAGCAGCACCTTCCAAGTCATAACAATAAAAAATGTCTCCAGATGTTGCCAGATGAGCCCTTGAGGCGGGAGCAAAATCGTGCCATCCTCTTTTATCCAATCGAGAACCACTGACCTAAACAGTATGCATATACCTTGGCAGTAGAAATGTTATGTATGTTTGTTTGTTTTGCTAAGACATTCAATAGTATCAGTCACAAAGATATATTCTAATTACATGAGGCTGGGATTCACAGACCACTTTCTAGATGTTAATTGGAGGATGAAGTATCCAGGTGGTCCTTGCTTCTGTCATGCATAGTTGTTTTTGATCATACAACTCAAAAGGAAAATGGCTTAATGTGACCTAGATAAGAGAGAATTCATAGTCCAAGTCTCCTATAAGCAAATAATATACAGTCTACAAAAATGTTATGTCATAAAACTTATGCTTATGTTTGCCTCAGGGAAGATGAAATAGATATCCGTTTTCTCTATTCTTCCTGCTAAGTGAAACTAACTATAAACCCTGAACATTATATATAAAACAAATATCAGAAGACTCCAAAATGTGAATAGAAGACAGCACATCTAGGGACTTTGGGACACAAGGAATGACCTGGTGGTGAATTCTCTGACTTTTCTTTTTTCCTAATTTCTCCCAGACTTGTAGCTAAAGAAGCTAGTAACATAAGTAGGAATGCCAATGGTTACAACTAGAAAAAGCTGCAACAAAAGCCTGCTCTTTAGCCAAAGGATCAGGAAAGGGGCAACCTAGCAAGACAAAAAGTTTTTAGACAATAACTGTGTTACTCCAGCTAAATACTGCAGAAAAAACTGTGGCCCCACTCCCACCCTACCCATCAAGCCTGGATGGGGAGCCTGTATTTCTGATATAATTTGGATATTTGTCCACACTCAAATCTTATGTCAAATTATAATCCTCAGTGCTGCAGGTGGGGCCTGGCGGGAGGTGTTTGGGCCATGGTGGGATCTCCCATGGCTTGGTGCTCTCTTTGCAATGCTGAGAGAGTTCTTGCAAGATCTGGCCATTTAAAAATGTGTGGCCCCTCCCCGCCACTCTCTCTTGCTCCTGCTTTCATCCTGTCAAGTGCCTGCTCCCGCTTTGCCTTCCACCATGATTTTTAGCTTCCTGAGGCCTCCCCAGAAGGTGATGCCAGAGCTGTGCATCCCGTAGAATCTGTAGAACCATGAGCCAATTAAACCTCTTTTCTTTATAAATTACCAAGTCTCTGTTTTTTTAAATTGTATTAAATCTTTTATTTTTATTATTATACTTTAAGTTCTGGGATACATGTGCAGGGTTGTTACATAGGTATATAAGTGCGATGGTGGTTTGCTGCACCCATCAACCCGTCATCTGCATTAGGTATTTCTCCTAATGCTATCCCTCCCCCAGCTCCCCGCCCCACGACAGGCCCCGGTGTGTGATGTCCCTCTCCCTTGTCCATGTGTTCTCATTGTTCAACTCCCACTTATGAGAACATGTGGTGTTTGGTTTTCTGTTCCTGTGTTAGTTTGCTGAGAATGATGGTTTCCAGTTTCATCCATGTCTCTGCAAAGGACACAAACTCATCCTTTTTTTATGGCTGCATAGTATTCCATGGTGTATATGTGCCACATTTTCTTTATCCAGTCTATCACTGATGGGCATTTGGGTTGGTTCCAAGTATTTGCTATTGTGAATAGTGCTGCAATAAACATACATGTGCATGAGTCTTTATAGTAGAAGGATTTATAATCTTTTGGGTATATACCCAGTAATGGGATCACTGGGTCAAATGGTATTTCTAGTTCTAGATCCTTGAGGAATTGCCACACTGTCTTCGACAATGGTTGAACTAATTTACACTCCCACCAGCAGTGTAAAAGCATTCCTATTTCTCCACATCCTCTCCAGCATCTGTTGATTCCTGACTTTTTGTTTTGCTTTGTTTTGTTTTGAGATGGAATTTCGCTCTTGTTGCCCAGGCTGGAGTGCAATGGTGTGATCTCAGCTCATTGCAACCTCCACCTCCCGGGTTTAAGCAGTTCTCTTGCCTCAGCCCCCCGAGTAGCTGGAATTGCAGGCATGTGCCACCACGCCTGGTTTTTAGTAGAGACAGGATTTTACCATGTTGATCAGGCTAGTCTTGAACTCTTGAACTCAGGTGATCCGCCCACCTTGGCCTTCCAAAGTGCTGGGATGAAAGGCATGAACCACTGTGCCTGGCTTGTTTCCTGACATTTTAATGATTGTTCTTCTAACTGGCTGGAGATGGTATCTCATCATGGTTTTGATTTGCATTTCTCTAATGACCAGTGATGATGAGCTTTTTTTCATATGTTTGTTGGCCACATAAATGTCTTCTTTTGAGAACTGTCTGTTCATATCCTTCACCCACTTTTTGATGGGGTTGTTTTTTTCATGTAAATTTATTTAAGTTCCTTGTAGATTCTGGATATTAGCCCTTTGTAAGATGGATAGATTGCAAAAATTTTCTCCGATTCTGTAGGTTGCCTGTTCATTCTGATGATAGTTTGTTTTGCTGTGCAGAAGCTTTTTAGTGTAATTAGATTCCAACTGTCAATTTTGACTTTTGTTGCCATTGCTTTTGGTGTTTTAATCATGAAGTCTTTGCCAATGCCTATGTCCTGAATGGTATTGCCTAGGTTTTCTTCCAGGGTTTTTATAGTTTTTGGTTTTATGTTTAAGCCTTTAATCCATCTTGAGTTAATTTTTGTGTGAGGTGTAAGGAAGGAGTCCAGTTTCAGTTTTCTGCATATGGCTAGCCAGTTTTCCCAGCCCCATTTATTAAATAGGAAATCCT